>NW_009707529.1:20343-85564 GCF_000703405.1 Apaloderma vittatum
TGTTGCAGCCCTCCGAGCGTGAAGCAGCAGAGCAGACTCACCAGGATCCGCATGGCTACCTGCGCATGGGAAGGACACCTGGGCACTAGGCAACGTGGAGGGTTTCGCCTATTGTTTTATCCATTGACTGGTCACATCTTGTTAACTCCCTTTTGTTTTCAGCCGGACTGTGATCTTCCAGCCCTCGCTGAGTCCATCAGATAAAAAAGGATAGGCAGGGATTAAGGATGGGGACTTGAGTTATTTTCATGAAGGTGCTTATTGCTTCCTGGAACCGTACTGCCAGCATTTCTTCCCTCATGGAGCCCCATCAAAATAGCTTCCTCGGGCAATCTGTGGCTCTTGTGCAAGGAAGAAATAAACGTACTTTTGGCGGACCTACATTACAGGCAAGATAACTGTTATCTGACCAGGAATTAGCAATAATTTACTTCCTCATAGGGAACTGGTAAACTTAAAAACAGTTTCTTGTGCTAATGTCTTGTAAGCCTCCTAGACAAGAATACTAAAAATATATAGCGGTACTATTAAAAGGTTTTATTTTCTTTTTAAAGCTCCTAGTTTAAGCAATTATTGAAATGTTGGCAGTATTAATAAACTGGTATTAATAAACAATGAATAACCTAGTAAATACGCATGTATTTCAGTTTATATCAGGGCTAGTCCATGCCTGCAGGACTGAGCACTGTGCTCTGACTTGCTCATACAGCAAAGCCCAGTTGAGGGGCTGTTTTTGGGAGTGCCATCTGACGCAGAGCCATGGGACAGCTCCCAGAATTCTAACAAAACCTCAGCTCTGTTTTAAGGACAGCCCAGGACTGAGTGTCAAATTATTTTTGCCCACTCCCCTCAAAGACAGTTGTTTTCCATCTATTAGCAAAGGCAGTCATAGCTGCAAAGCTAATGGAGACTACTCATGTTTTCAGCAGTCATCTGACTCCAAAGAATATGAAACAAAAGTAGAGCTCAAATATGCACAAATATAAAGCTTAAGTAGCTGCTACTTGAGATGGAAATGGAATTCTATTCATACTAGCAAGAGTTTGTGGAGTCTCCTTCTCTGGAGACATTCAAAATCTGCCTGGACACATTCCTATGTGACCTACTCTAGGTGACCTTGCTTTGGCAGGGGGGTTGGACTAGATAATCTATCAAGGTTCCTTCCAACCTCTAACATTCTCTGATTCTGTGATCTCATGTTTATAAAGACTGCTATTTTTTGTTGAGCGTGAAAGTCTATAAATCATACCACAAATGTACAACACTGTATGGAAAGTAAAAAGCTTTGGAGAAACTGATAGATGATTACTTTTAACCTGATCAGATTGCTACTCCCTCACTCCTCAGCCACACAACGTTATAGCTTTGGTAGAAAAACTGATCTTTGCATCAGACACACAACAGAAAACACAAGTTAAAAGTTAACAGGAATGAGGAATAACTGGAGCTGAACATCTAATGACAAAGCACTAACCAAACACTACTCCTTCACAGAGGCTTTAGGAAAATATTCATTTTCCAGTTACGGAGCTCAGGAAAGCCTCAGTGCCCAGCAGTGACAGAGGAGAGTTCCAGATGCCTCACTCCAGCACAAAAATCTGAGCACCTCTACTAAAATCCTGGACCCTCTTAACTCAATAGGGACTCGGCCATCTGCTTCACCCAAAGAAGTGGGAGTGTGGGATTAGATGTGGCTGATGGAGGCAGAAACCACCCAGCATCCCATTTGTCCTTCAGCACCAGTCGCTTCCTAGCTTCTGGTTTTTTTACCTAAGCTCAGAGAAGAAGGGGAGAATAACCACAATCACAAAGTTTTCTCTAAAATTTAGTTTTTCTTGGATCTTAACTATAGTCATTTTCAGAAAATGTGCCCATCACAGTCTCTTCTGTGTTTAAATATGCTATTGCTCTTCTGTCCACCTCTTGTAGATAACTGTCAAAATTCAGATTTCCCTAGGAGAGAACTACTGCTCTGCACCTTTTTAAAAGTCTGGTTGTATCCACAGCTGCCCTTCTGCAGATGCATAGAAGAAACAAATCATATGAACCACCATAAAGCTAGGGAAGAAATATGAACAATCTAGTCCAAAACACATTTTTGAGGTTAGAAGAAAAGGGGTTTTTTAAAAAAAGAAAAGCACCACAGACCATTCAATGTGAAAAGCTTCCACTTGAGAGTGCTATGAAAGACACAAGTTTTGAAGAGCTGCTGTAGATGTTACTCCTCAAAACTCAGCCATCTCAGATCCCTAACAAAAGACACTCCAAGGTACCTGTCAAGCTGAACAGGATGTTCCAAAAGAAGCAGATCATGGGCAACTTGAATTGCCTGTTGCTGAAGATGCTTTCTTATCGTGTTGGCAACAGAGGGAATTAAGGGATCCCAGTTCCCCAGCTAAACTGGATGCATCCAGTGTAACTACCTTCATGTCTCCACAGCTTCCCTGCTTCCCCTGCTCCTCTGCCTGTGCGAGGAGGATCCCTACAGCACAAATGGGCTCCAGAGTTCACTCCCACTTCTACTTTCTAGCACTCCTCCCTGCTGTAGACTTGTTGATTTTCCTTTTCCTTTCAAATACGTAATCAAAAGTTATCAGTCGGAAGTGCAGCAATAGCATACCTATTCCTACATACAAACTGCCTGAAGGTTAATGAATATGTTAGAGCAACAGAATAAAGCATTGTTCCCAGCAAAGATTGCTTACCAGGATTTTTGGTGTATAGCTGTTTTCTTGCAGAATTCACCCTGTGTTCTTCAACTGAATGAAATTACACTGCAATTTTTCAATGATTCTCAGTAATGAACTCTCAGAGTTTCAGGGTAATCTAGATGTGGTTTGGGGCTAACTATTAAACAGACATTTTATGGTGCCATAGTTTCACATGAGCTTGTTTCACAAGTAACTTCAATAATTAATTAAGGCTTGTAGAAATCACTTACTGAGAGGATGGCCCAAAGGATTATTTTCCCCTATGCTATTTTCACATTCTACATTTATTGTATTTCAAAGAGAAATTCAAGTATCTCATTATTTATTTCTGAAGAGATGAGAACATGATGCAATGCTATTCATTAAATATCCATAGTTGTTCTTTCATCAACTTACATTAGGTCCCATTTCTAGATTTAATGATTTCTCAGTTCCCTTAATGATCTCCAAGCTAAGACCAAGCTCATCGGGGTTTTTAGCATACTCATTGGTCAACCTGTCTCGCTGCCCAGAGTCTGCCTCAGCTCAATACTTGCAACATTGACTCAAACATCTCTATCCCCACTGAAGTCAAATTCTACTTGAAAAGCAATTCAACATAATTAACCTCTTGTCTCTGTTTTTTTCAATGTATCTTATAAAGTGGTTTCCCACCATTGGAGCACTGGAATAATAAACTTGTAGAAAGTAGCCAGTAACTGTAACATAAGATTTGCTCTCATGAACCTCAATTTTGCCTAACAAATGAAACATCTAAGTTACAACTAAATGCTGAGAGCAGTAGAAGTAAACTTAATTTATAAAAACCAACAGCAATCAATAAAACATGCCTCAGCAGCTGCTAATGCTACGCACTTTGTCAAGAAAGTTGCTCTTTCATTTACGTGACAAATTCACTTCTGAATAAGAAAGAGAAAGACCTGGTGTTAGGCTAAGAGATTAATAAAACAAAATAAGCAAAAGTAGTAACATTAACATGTTTCTCACCTTGGAGTTTATCCACAAGTGTGTCAGAGACACACAGAAAAGAGAGGGAAAAAAGACCAGTCAGCTAATAATGCAGCTCTGTTTTATGAGTACTTAAAAGACTATATTCTTTTATAACCCTTCATTGGTACATCACCGCCAAGTGATGCAAATGATGAGTTGAGCATCAAGCCACAGATACACCCATGTTAGGCTTGATCTGAATGGTCAAGAGAGTGGAGCGGCCTCACCACGAGGCAAGTCAAAAACAACTTCATCAGGAGGTGAGGAAACCAGCTCTGGTGGGCTTTGGACATAAGGAGCTGGAGGAAGAGGAAAAGGAGGAAGGCCTTCATGCATAGGAAGCAGATATGTTCCCCTGGGTGCACAGGCTTCATGGATATAACAGATAGGAGCTGGCAGAAAAGAGCATCGGTAAAAAAAAGGCAATGAAATGAGATGCCTAACAACATGAGGGTAGATGCCAGTACTTGCACTTTAGAGACTACACGACAGGAACTGCAAGCCCATGAGAGGCAGCATCAGTGAGTGGGGCTGCAAGCAGATGCTGCTTCTGGTTACATTCATGCTTCCTCCCTAATTCAGGGAGGTCAATGAAATAAAACTGGAGGTGAAATCTGGCTACTGTGGTTCAACAGACCATGTATTCACTTTTACACATAGTTCTGGTTTGTCCTGAAGCACTTGTTTGCTTGTATTTTTAAGGCTTAAGCGTATTACCTCCCCCAGCTACTGAACAGTTATTCACACATTATGCTACTTAATTTAAAATGAACATTCATTAGCTAATTTCCTTGTAGGTGATATTTATATGAGACACTTTTTTAATCTGTGTCACTTTTTGCAAGTGCCAAACATACCAGTGCAAAGTAAAAACATTTTTTTCATGACAGTCAATTCCATTCCATAATGAAAATTGCCCTTCACTTCCACGGGCAAAATTCTGCACTCTAAATCATAAAAATAGCGCTCCTTGCTGCTTACTTAGGAAGTAAATAGTTTCTTCTCTGCACCAAGCTAAAAATATCAGCTGGAGAAAAAAACATATAAAGAAGCATCCAGCAAGTGTCATTCAGCAGAAGCATAAGAAATTGTTTTGCATTCTCTGAGAGTAGTCAGAACCCTTGTTTATTTTGTTTGGTTAAACAAGTACAAAGCAAATGATGTCAAAATCTACTGTCAGTGAAGCTGAGAACATTGCAATCTTTCCTAAGTGGGGTATAGTTTAGAGAAACTTTTTGGTTTGTTTTTAATAAGATTAAGTTAATTACTTGACATATAGTTTCCATTTTTTTCATGTATAGACTTTTAATCCAGAAATGTCTTGTCAGCATATTCTACTCAGGAGCTCAAGAGCAAAACTTGCGTGACAAACTCAGCATGCTCCACTAAGTCATTCATTTTTAATATGGCCACTGGAAAGAATTTACTTTTACTTCTTTTCCCCATACACATAGAGAAATATGGCAAAAAGCAAATAAACCAGCACATTTAATCATAAATGAAAGTCATAAAATACCTTATTATCATGATTTTGTCTGAAAGGGTTGATTAGCAGGCAACACAGGCCAGACAATAAATCAATTTCATTAGGTAAATGCATCTCCAAGAAGCTTCTGGCAGGGCACATCTTGTAAAGTGGAAAATCCTTCCCACTGAAGCTACTGAGAGCACGTTAATGCATTACGTCATTCTAAATTGGATCTTGCACTTAATGCTGATGAAGGCAGCTCCTCCAGACCTATAGGACTGAAGTCATTTATAGACCTCCATGTCCAATGGGAGAATGATCCCCTCAGTAACCAG
Source organism: Apaloderma vittatum (assembly GCF_000703405.1). Taxonomy (NCBI): domain Eukaryota; kingdom Metazoa; phylum Chordata; class Aves; order Trogoniformes; family Trogonidae; genus Apaloderma; species Apaloderma vittatum. The sequence continues at coordinate 25,848 of NW_009707529.1, forward strand.
TAAGGCAAGTTTGGCCCTGCAGTGGAGGAGGTGATGCTTCACCTGAAGGGAGGAGTGGGCAGGCCACCATAACCACAGCTTTCCCACTCTTCTCCAAAGGCCCCATAGGGACAGGTAAATGCCACTGAGGTCAAGTGCACAGGACCCCAAAGCAAAATTCTCTGGGATGAACTCTTTATAAGATCTTCTGCAAAGGGAAAACAGCAGATGAGCCCTTTCTTAACAGCTGTCTGCAAACCTGTCTTTGAACCTATTCATCTTGACCATTAATGAGAGAGTGAACTCGTGTTGACCACTAGATGGAAGGTGGAAGATGCTTCCAGCCATGAACAATAAATGCACAGAAAATATGTTCAATTCCATGTTAGTAAATGCTTTAACTACCATAAAAGTATCCACCAAGATAATTTCAAAAAAACCCAGAAATTTGAAAAACACAACTGAGTTGCACAGAGTGAATCTTTTTTAGGATACTGATGTTTCTGATGCTTTGCCACGCACACAAGACCTTTAAAGCTTAGAAGATGTATCATTCATACATACTATAGTTATCTATCAGCTTTCAGCTGTGCCAACTCCCTTGACATTACAGCTGGTAGTAGGGAGAGGAAGAAAAGGAGGGAAAAAAGCATTGCAGCAAAATTTCACTGCTGGAATGTATGGTTTACAAAGTGCTTACTATTTCACGTTTATACTGAAGCAATGCCCAGAAGCTCTAGTAAGGTGTCGGCACTCTAAAAAAATGACACCTGTATCTCTAATGAAGCACAGCCAAAGAAGACATGACACAAAGATTAAAACACATAAACAAATCAAGGGTAACATTGACTTGTACATATATATGTATATATATCTAGATTTAAAGCTTAAGCTACCATCAAGAGAAAAATTAATACATATGCTCTGCTAGCCATAAGCTCTTGGCTGGTTTCTGATCAGAATAGTAGCTAACGGGGAATTTACAAGTCCTCTAAAGGAGGAAAAAAATACTAGAATGGAGAATTCATAGAATCATAGAATGATTTAGGTTGGAAGAGACCTCAAAGATCATCTAGTTCCAAGCCCTGCCATGCACAGGGACATCTCTGTACACACATGCACACGTCAGTAGAGCTATCAAACATACAACTAGAATCACATAAACGTAATGTCGAGTAGCATCATTCTCAGAGAAAAATATTTTTTTTTCTGAGATGGCACAGCCATACACCAATCCACTGTAGTCCATTTTGATTGCTGGACATCTCATAATCTTATTTGAGATACGTATTTTAAATGGGTAAAACTTTTTTAGGTTCATATTCCTGGCCCATCTTCTGTGTTGTACCTTCATTCATAAAATCCAGCAAAGGTTCTACAGTTTAATAAAATCAGTTAAATTTGGGGTTAGCATCCTTAGCTGCATGACAGAGAGGGTCATGCAGTAATATTGCTGACTGCAACAATCTTTTCTGATTTGGACCTTAATAGTATTACCCTAAGCCCTGCAGAGTCACCTCTGCTTAGGAAACAGTGCCTGGTTTATTTTATTTCCTCAGGCATGCAAGAAGAATTAAACTTCCAGCACTCTCTGGCTCCTGGAAGCAGATGGAGCATAATGTTTTATACAGCAGCTCTGTCCTCTTTCCAGTCTGATAATCACCAGCTTTCCTGTTCTGATTTACCTGCCTACAGCCTCAAGATTTTGCAGGCCAAGTACATACCCTTGTGACAGTTCTAGTAAACCTTTTGGAAGCTGTAAGTCAAGTCTTACACACAGGGACCAAGAAAAATAGAAAAGCAGAAGGGAGAAAAGGTAGGAAGAAAGGGGAAAGGAAAGATTTTGCCCTGATACATTCTGTTTTCTTAATGTTATTTTTCTCAGAGCAATAAGCTCCTCTAAATCTAGTATCTTCAGTAATGCAATGCATGTATATATGTACACATGGATGTGCTGGGGTCATAATAGGAGAATTACATTGCCTATGCATTTACTTTACTTTTATTTTAATTCTGATTATTCTTGAACTAAATGCTTTATATAGTTTTTTCCCAAGTATCAGTATTTGTGAAATAAGATAGAGGGAGTTTGGGGAGGTAACAGCAGAAAAGAAGGGCATGTCTCAGGTAACCTCTCAGCCCTACAACTGTCCCACTGACCCACAGAAGGGCAAAAAGAAAAAGTGCTACATTTCGATCCTTCTGATTTGCTTTAGGTCCCATCCTTCCTTTGTTCAGCCCTTGAAGATATATAGCTGACCTAATTTTGATGACCTAACCTCACCAAGATAAGAATGAGAAAGAAACTTGGGAAGATGAGGGAAGCCAATGACGACCAGGAGCTTCCTCTAATCACTGACTTCTCTGCTCCATTTTCCTGCAGACACAGTAATACTAAATCCATGCACACCCACCTTCAGAGAAATTCAGTGTTTTTGAAAGGACCTTTGCAAGGGCAAAAGCAGTCCTATAGCCGCATTCAGACCAGAAGAAACATGGGGAAGGCTGATGCTCCAAGGGTAATAGCAGGAAGTAATACCTGTCCTGCAGCCTGCAACAAATGTATAACAGAATGAAGCCTTGGTGAGGGCTTTGCCTAAGGAATTCCCACTAAAGCGAAAGGGTTTGCAAGGTCCTTGGAAGGTCCTGTCATCCGGTAACGGTTTAATCATCATACTGGGCATTAAGCTTTGTTATCAATATATTGAAAAAAAAATATCAAGCTTCTCTTGTTTTCTTGACAACTTATTCCTCAGTGCCTGTATTTTAATCTCAACAATTCTAGGCATTTCCTTATTATGTAAATGCATCCATTAAAGATTTGAATTTACCATTTATATTTGCTTCAGTGTCTCATGTAAAGTATTTGGCAAGTTACTTCATTTCACTGGAGGAATATAAGCAAAACATTTTGATTCCTGTCTGGCAGGTTACCTGTGAAATACTTATGTAACGTATGGTTCATATATTTTGTCTGTCTGAAAAGCAGTTTCCTAATCAAGACTTCCACTTGGTTTGAGATTCTGCCTACCAGATTCTATTCAGGAATTGATTGAATTTTTGTTTCCTGTAAAAAGAAAAACATTACCAGGACTAAAGTAACTGAAAGCTGAATAAGAGAGCCTGGAATGATCATTTTGAAATGGCACATTATGAAAGCTCCTCTCCTCCTTCATTAGTTAGCTACAAAACAAAACAATAATTCCACAACATTCTCACATTAGAGATGACAAAAAGCAAAACCAAAGGCTTTGCCATCATGGTGATTAATTTCATTTTGTGAGATAACATAATGCAGTTTTTACAAATCTCCTTCCAGTCTATTATAAAAGCAAGTCAGCTTGAAGAAATTGCTTATTGCACTAAGCGCAAAGGATTGGATAACAGAAGCTAAAACAATTAGGCAATCTTTAAAAGAACATGAATGTTTATTTCATGGTAATGTGGAAAAAAAGCCCTGGTTTATTCAAAGGTGTGGTTTACAAATAGTTATGTTGATTTTCCCTAATGTGCACTAAAAAGTGCAGTTGGATAACACAACATGCCTTGATACATCTATTGTAAATAATGTATATTTTATCAAGTTTCCATAGGAGCCTTCAGGAGAAGAAAGAAGCCTAAAGAAGAGAGGAGGAGACAACTGTAGTTAACCTCAAGTTTCAAACTAAGTGAAAAGCCCCAAATCTTTTACATTCTGGTACAAATGATTGGACTACTCCTTAATACAGCCACATGAAAGGCAGACATCAGTCTGAAGTAGTCTCTGGGCTCTCTCAACAGTCAGTGAAGCGGAAGAAGTGTCTCCAGAACATGATTTGTCCTGCCCTAAGACAGGTGATGCTTGGGAACTGCCCATTCCCTCCAGTAACAGTAGAGAAATCCTGGCTTAGACTAGATAATAAGAACATTCAGGTTTCACATGGAAAAATTTAGATGTGATGAGTCTGTCTCAATGTAAACACATCTCATACCGAAATCAAGGAAAGCTATGCAGAGTACAGGCTTAAGTAATGTTTGTGAGGAAAGTATCAGCAGAAAATTTGTGGAAACCTCTACAGAGAGACACTGGTAAAAGATTGCCAAAACAAGCAAGATATACAATATCACAGCAACTGGAAAAATCAGGGGGTTTTGTCATACATGGCCTAGTTGTTAATTTACACACAAGGTCAGAAGCATGGACTCATTGAGGAACAGTTCAGAGAGAGTCCTGTTGCTTCTTTAAAAGGGCAATAGTAAACAGAAGGAGAGCTTGCATGCAAATCCTCTCTTAATACAACTAAAGCCCCTCTTGAAAGTAGAGTTTCTTTTGGGAACTCGATATTGGTCTTTGAACTGTCATTTCTGGGAGAGTTACTATTCTGCACACTGTGGGGCTGCCTCAACCCTGCAGGGCCAACTAAACAGTGTTAGGTGTATCTTATATTCTGTAGGATGGTCTTTTCCTCTGAAGTCCAGAAATATGCTGCTATTCAGCAGAGATATTATATTTCATTATATTGTGAATATGTATACGACCCTAAAATTAGTAGGCTAACAAAAAGCAAAACATATTATTTATAGGTGTCTAAAATGCATTTCGAGAGACAGGTAAGAAGAACAAGGCAACAATTATACATATTTGATAATGATCATGATTGGTGTATTCAGCAAAGACCAGTAAATCTAGGATGCTATTAATGTTCTAGTAACTTCGTTAGTTTTCCAGTCTGGATGAATATACATGTATTTATATACATTATCAATTTACTATGAATTAAGCTACCTGTCACAAAAGGGGTAGCTCAAACAGTAGAAGGGAAAGACAATGCTTCTCAGTTGCACAGCAAGTTTTAACTCTCTGGTGCCTGAGGTGTAGCAGTGTGCAGGAAAAGCCAGCCCCAGCACAGCCTGGTCCTGGGTGGCCACACAGTGCAGAGACCAGGCCACCACACAGGTGGGAGTGACTGTCTGGGCCCAGGCAGCATTGCATCCTTGTGTAGTCAAGCACAGGGTTAACATGTGACATTTGGGGAGGAAGATGAGAGACCTGCATCCTTTTTTGAAGGGATTTTCACCCAGCATAGCTCTGGCTCTGACTGAAGATGCCCCCCTGCTGTCTTATTTCCCACTGCATGTACAGCTCCTTCACTCTGACTCAGCATGTCCAAGAAGCTTTTCCTGGATATTATTTCTAACCTTGGTGCTCCGCATTTGCAAGTGAGTCTCTTTCTCTACCTTCCTCTACACAGGCAGTACTTCCAGCCCCTGGCCCCCAACCTGCCCACAGAGAGCAGAAATCCCGCTCCGGATCTCCTCACATACTCTCCATTAGACCCAGGGCTGCCATATTCCCTGCCTAAAAGTATGGCCACTGGCTCCTGTCTCCTCCAAGCCTCCTTGGCCATCCCCAGGCCTTCATCACTATTTCTTCCTCCAAACAGCTCTGGAGGCAGCTGCAGAGAAAATCAGATTGAGGAGTGTATTAGAGTGCCAGACTGTTGAGGAGAACCGTTATTACATGGCCCCAGACTTGTCTGAAGGGCTGACACCCATCCACAGGTGTCTCTGCAGGCTTTCCCCCTTCATCATCCCTCTTGTGGCCAATGTCAGGTGTATGTTTACAGTCTGGGGCGTATTCCCAATCATTGCTTCCAAATCCAAACAAATTTACACTACCGCAACTAGAAGGTCTCCAGACAACATGCTTTCTGTTTTCCTTTCCTTGATAAGAAACATTTCCCATGGGGACCAAGATTACCACTCATTTCTGTGCTATCAAACTGAAGTCCTGTGTGGCTGTATTCCCAGCCTGCTTCTGCTGAAAAGCTGCAGTCTGTCATTTAAAGGTGTTTTTCATTATAAAAACTCAAAGATGATTTGGCTAAACCTGAATCAGAAGAAAGGATTATGAAGTCAGAGGAATAATAAAACATCAATTTAGCAAAGTTCTTGCTGAATATAAAAAAGTATGTCAGTAATCTGCATTGATTGCATGGAAAAAATTCATAGTGCATGAGCACTGTTATCTTTCCACTGCACCTTTTTTGTTGTGCTTGTACCCACGCATATTTTACAAAGATTAATATGCTCCCATAAAATCCATACAATTTTACAAAATCCATGGGGACATCTGGCAAGAACCTATCAGATCTTTTTTCTCCATGTTCCTTACAAACAGATTAGCAACTGGTGAATTATTCTTAAGTGAGAGGGTAAAATTAAATGGATGTTTTATTGATGTAGAGAGGAGATCACTGGGAATTCAAAATATGATGTTCCCAGATAACATTAGGTTGAGTGAAAGACCTTTTCACCTGAATTTGGAAACAGCACATAGCTATTGAATGAGTGCATAAAGTAGAAAAAGACCACTAAAAACTTCATAACTTAAGGAGTTAATAAATGTCTGTGGCAAACTTGTTATCCTTTGCATGTTTTCATTGACTTCACAGGAATACATGATGTGAGGTTATGTCTCCCACAAAAAAAGAGGGCAAAGCTTTGTTTTACCAACTGGAAAAAGAACTATTACTAGTAGATCCTATCAAACTCAATAATTTACTCCCTGTTTACACCTCCTTTTTGCTTGGAAAAAAACCCTTTACAACTGAATTTAGCAGCCATATTGGACCATATATCATCTTATACTTTCCCAATGAGCTGTTAGAAATTCAGCTTAACATGGCATCACAAATAGATATTGAGAGCCTGATGCATGAAGTTTTTATTTATACCAATTGCACTTGATTCAGACACTGAATCGCCACTGGAAAGTTTACTTATGATTGACTTACGTCATTACGCTCAGCATTGATTAAGTAAATAAGGTTTAGACACAGAAATTAAGTTACCTGAAGGAAAACAGTCACCACGTTCACGATATTTGTTCTAATACAGATCTGCTAAATCTAGAGATGTTGGGCTAGTAGCCTACTTTCATGGACAAAACAGTTTTGGAAGGAGCAAAGTGTGCACCACAGACTTTAATATATGACACAGAAAATACCAGCAGTAGAACAGATTTGGGAGGTTTGCTTCTGAGCGAGGACCAAGTGCAGTGACAGGTAACCAAAAAGCACCTGACAGGCCTCACAAGGGTAATTCACGCAATACCCGTGTCTTTTATTTCTAGCCTAGAAGAGCTATGCAGCTTTATGTTGACAAGCATTACAATGAGCCATCTGTTTTCAAAACGATAACACTAAAAAGATTTACAGCACATTTACAAGATCTAGCACTAATTTTTTGCAAGAATACGCGATGGATCACTGTTAAAACACAGGCTTAGATCAGTTATTTGCCCTGCTAGGAGGCAGAGCTGTCACCTTCTTTGTCATCAAGACATGTAGGTGAGTGAAAAACAAACATAGCAATGGATTTATGTCGTGCAATGTAATTTTGCTCTGCTTAAACCAAACATCTGTAAAGCCTAACAAATATCAAGCCCTCCTGAATTCTACTTCAAAATCCAAGAGCATATCCATCAAAGCAATTACCTACATCAAAAACATCTGTAAATTGAATGCCAGAGATCACAAAACACAGCAAGATAGTTTCACAACAGCCTTGAAGCTCTTCTGGGCATCACAGCCTGTAAACACAGATTTCAGGAATACTGCAAAAAAATCCACCACTGTCTTCAACCAAGACACCTGACTGTAAATACATCTCCAGTGTGTAGTCAGGAAAACCTTGAAAAAGCTCTGGCTGCATCTGGAGTAATTTCACTCTGCCTGACATCTCGATCAGGTCAGCAGAGTGTGGGCCATGAGCAGGAGGAAACCAACATTGCTTCTGCTTCAGCAGTCTCTTTGCTCCCATTTCGCAGTAGGATTATGAGGATGAAGAAAGTTGAGTGTCAAAGTAGCAACTATCATGCTAGTAGCACATTGTTAAGGCATTGAGTGGATCTGTGGAAAAGTAGTAAGAAATGAGAAATGAAGTAAAGGAAACAAATGTTCTAAAAGGGTAAGATACCATTAAAGAAAACAACCCTTTCTAGTAGTTATCATAGTTATTTCTACTCTAAATGTAAGTTAAAAATTGAGAAGTATGGCTAAGTTGCTCACATTTAATGGACAGGCATTGGAATTTACATAAATAATAGCTGCATAGCTAAAAAAAGTACCATTTGTTTCACTTGGACTCTGAAAGCTGCTGAATTCCATTCTGCAGGATCCAGGCATTCAAATTCCCAGAGTTAACCAATCAGTAGTACAAGAAGTGAAAGGAAAATGTTTGACCCTGTGGGGAAATGACAGGGGCTCATTCATGCACATCTCGGATCCGTTGTGTGGTTTGCTCATGACGGGAAGTTGGCCACCAGGTAAGGAACTGGAAGGTGAGAAAGGTGCACCTTGCACATACTCCAGAGCCATACTGCACCAGGACCCTGTCCTCAAACATCTCCTAAAGGACAATAAAGTCATTCCTGTGAGCATTCAGCACTGGGCAACTCACATATATCCTTGTATGCCTCAAGCCCAAAATCAGTAATTTGTGTTTGCCTTTAATTGGGCTGTGCCAGTGTACACCTTAATTTAAGCCTCAGTTATGAAGAGGATGTACGTTAATATACAGAGCAGTAATTTCCAGAGAAATACCTTGGCCAGTTTCTTTAAAAAGCAGTGAGGGAAAGACCTTTATGCTGCAGAATCTCTTGGTTCATACTTTTCCCCTAATTACCAACTCAATGAGTGCCCCTTTGTTTTTCAGGTCACTCCCCAATTATATATTACATATTTCCTTCATTCCACAACCTTTAATTCTTTTCCAGTGTTGAAGCATTAACTGGACAGGGTTCTTAATCTTGTCTCTACAACAAAGAACTTGTTGTAATCGCAATGAATGCTTTCATTTTGCTGGTGTCTGAAATACGATTTGCAGGGGAAGGGGGAGCGCGGGTTGCTCCAAGTCCCATCGCTAATAACATTCTTGCAGGGATTGTAGGGGTGGGAGTAAAAACCCCAAAGCTTTTATATAATAATGAGCATGTGTCTGCACGTGAGCTGCTCCTTTAAGAAGCCTGGGGCTAGTGGAAGAAAGGGAATCCTGAGAAAAGGCAGCCCTACAGCTACAGCAGAGGGCAGAGGTTAAATCTGTTGGCGTTTTTATCGAAAGTATGGTCACTGCACACCCTCTCCCTGAAGGCTTCACTGAATTAGAGGTGTTTGCCATCGGCACTGCCCTGCTGGTAGAAGGTAAGCTCGGTGCGGGACCTCAGCAACGATAAGTTTTTTGCCCCTATTATTCCTGGTAGGAGCAGGAAGGGAAATTGAAGCAAAGAGCAGCATTTGTGGCACGCTGACCTAGACCCATCGTGGTTACTGTGGCTACATCACCAGTACTTCTGGTGAGAAGTACTGGAAATTGAAGCAAAGAGCAGCATTTGTGGCACGCTGACCTAGACCCATCGTGGTTACTGTGGCTACATCACCAGTACTTCTGGTGAGAAAATCAAGGTGAGCTGCAAGCTGTTTGCAGTGAAGATCTGCTCTGTATACACAGCTGCCCTATGGCGGGGAAGTACTTGCTACTTAGCTTTCTTACCAAGAATTCAGGATGCAAGACTTTGATGTTGAGTTTTAAAGATAATTTTATCTTCCTTGGGGGAAGGATGCTGAAATGAGTGATAATCTTTCAATAAAATTGGGCTGCTTGTTTTGCAGGCTGTGGTGAGTGTCTTATAATCAAAGATGGTAGGTCCTAATAGCTTGTTAACTGTTAGAATACATCCAGATCACTGCAGTTAGTGGCTGGGGGGGTGTGGGGGGGTTGGCCCTGGCGGCCAGAGGCCAGGCACTCACCAAAGCCGATCTATCATTCCCCTTTTAGATTGACAGGCGAGAGGGAAGATGTAAAAAGAGGCCCGTGGGTTAAGATGAAAAAGCAGTGGGTAAAAACAAACAGAAACATAGTTGCATGAGATTCAAATGTTCTCACAGTTTTAAGAAGCAAAATTTGAGGTAGGAGACTGTATTCATTTAATCTAGCCAATGTGGGCTTTTCTTAAGGCATGTGCCACTTTGTGGACAGACTGCACCAAAACCTATAAATTTGTATCTACCTGGAAGCTAGCAAAGGACAAGCTTGTAGCTAGGATTATTTTGGTATCAGCCACTGGTGTCTCTTCTGGGCTACATCCCAGTAAGGGCCTGGGACCTCATTATCGCATTGTGCTGCTTAGCTGGGTATGCAGGGATCATGGGGTTCAACAGTGGAGGAGGAGAAGAAGTAGCATCACAATGGGATAAACGCTCATCAGCTCACCCCATGGACATGGAGCATGGGAAACAGAAGGATGCTCACCATCTCCCTGAAGGTGCACTCAGCTGGAAGGCAGCATCATATTTGCCTGCAAACGGCAGCTGGAAAAGCTGTGTCAGAAACTCTTCCTTGGAAGAGAGGGAGAGAAGAAAAAGCTTCTACTCAGTAGATCAAATTAAGTAATTAAAGATTATTTCTCTTTCTCAAGGATCGTGGGAGAAAGGCAATGAAGACCTTTTTTGCTGCAGCTTCTAAATGCAGTTTGCAAAAAAGTTCTGGGGAAGTAGAAAACCTTGCGTTCACTTTATTAACTGGAAACATTTGTGTGTTCTGAAAATGAAACCTCAAAAATTTTATTATTATTTTTTAGTTTTAGTAAGCTCTCTAGTTATACACACATGCTGGCCTTCAAGAAAGTAGAGTGGGGTGAAGCCTGGAGCTTCCAAATACAAGAGAAAGATAAAAGTTGATATAGTAATAACTCTTCAGCTCTACTCTAAACATGGTCACAACTTACCTCTCCTAAAGGCTTCACTGCATTTGGGAGAGTTGGCAACAGTTTTACCTTGTGGGTGGGAGGTAAGCTGGCAGGGAGGAAATAAGAACAGCAGATCTCAAATGGCTCCAAACATTTTGTTATGCGTTGCGCAATGAAAGACGCGCATCAACTATTACTATGCTTATGACATCAGCCATGACATCAATTAAGGCAGGAGAAGGGTTTCTAACTAGACAAAATCATCCATCTTATGTAACTGCAGAATTAAGACAATGAGCATAAGTAACTACACTACAGAATCAGGGGATATGGATTTTTTCTGTGGTATGTTATTTCTCTTTCCAAGAACACAAAGAAAAAGACACACTGCCTCTCATCTAACTGAAGCTGAGAGGTGGGATGTTGAGTCAGAGCCTCATCAGAGCTAAAATAATTTAGGCAGTCTTGAAAAGAACTTCAGGGACAAAGCTTGAGTTTAAACCACTGAAGAATAGGTTTCAGGGTGGCACAGCTTTGTGCTGGGTGAATATCTAGGGTTTCTTGGATGGTCCTCTCTGAGGACCAACATTAACTTTGTTTTTTTAAATCTCTTAGATTTTTTAAAAAAAGCAGTGATTTAAAAAAAAAAAGCAGTGACTGCTCTTTATAATAAAATTATTCCTTTCCATGCATACAGAAGGGCAGTAATAAGATTGAGCTGGTGTGATTCAAGCACTGTCTAGGTTAACCTTAGACAGAAGCCCAAAGAGAGGCAGCCTGGTTGAAACATGGCTGAGGGATTTCTACGCTTAAACGCAAGACTGTTACTATTTATGTTAAATACAACTCATTTCTCTACCAAAGGCAGCCCTGGAGATATGTGCACAAGCAGCATGTGCCCCTCTGAAACTGCCTCCTCCTCATGTCCCTTGCTCTGACCCACATCTCCAGATAGGGGCTGACAATTGGGTTTCTCTATTAAAATAAAAGGCAGAATTACAAAAAAGATTAAACCAGTCCTGGCCTGCATGATTGGCCACATGCTTGATGCAGTTTGAAGCATTGCCTTCAGCTGTCACTTATGACTTCTCTCCTGAAAGGCTTTGTATCTTGTGTGCAGACTGTGACCACTACAGATATATTCCCTGTGCATCAGTTTCCACAGTGATTATTAAAGAATTATTAAAGAAAATTATTATTAAAGAAAACAGCAGTATTATGCAGATATTTTCCACTCCCAGTTGAATCACATGAAACAATTCTGTATTTCAGCCCTGCTTGGTTTCTGTCTGAATGGCTTGACAATTATTTCTTTCCGGAAAATCAAAGAACTCCGAACACCCAGCAACCTGCTGGTTCTCAGCATTGCACTAGCTGACTGTGGGATCTGCGTCAATGCATTCATCGCTGCCTTTTCCAGCTTCCTAAGGTATATCTTCTCTTTTCTAAAGCATGCTTAGAAGAACCACATGAAAATCAACAGCTTAAGGTCTAAAAGATCAAATTAATTAATTTACTCTCTTTCTAGCATACCATCTAACCATCTTCTCATTCTCTCAGTCTGAAACAGCGAGATGAGACTTTATAATAGGCAAATTAAAAAGATAGACTTGACTGCATATAATCATTGATATATTATAAAAGTGATTCTAGAAGACATTTAACCAGACAGCTTTACCAGCGATCATAGTACAAACTACTTGACTATCAGAATAGTAGTACATTTTCATCTGACTAAATGTCTAGATTGACCCCTGTAAAAATTTAAGTCTGGGCCAGCCACTAAACTTTGACAGACACTCTCTGTGATCCCCACCACCACCCTCCCAGGGGAGGATAACAGGGGAACCAGGCAGAGAGACTTTGAAGTTGAAAAAGAATAAAAAGCCTTAAACCAGTTAAATAGAAAAGTAATATTAACAATAATAATGATGTTAAACTACATAAAGATATTATACAAGTATACAAACATACTCAAAGATACAAGAGAATATTTTAATACAGAACCCCCACCTTCTGGATGGCAACTACGTCGCAAGTGGAAAAGGTTCTAGGCTGGACTCAGCAGCAGATGGGAATGCCTGAGTCCAGAGTCCTAATGATAGTCAAAAAAAAAAAAAAAGCAGGTGTGCCACTCCCACCCAGGGAGGTAGGGGAAAGTCAACCTGTTGAAACAAAAAGTGCTCCTCTGCAGCATGAAAACAGGAGGCAGGAATACCAGCAGCACAGGGAAAGCTAGTGAAGAGCCAATGGCAATGCTTCCAGCACAACAGGCACCAACATTCTCAGGGCTCTTCTCAGGGGCCCTTATATACTGAGCACCATGGGAAGGAACACCGTGATTGGTCCATTTGGGTCACCTGACTCAGCCTCTCCTCTCCCATAGGCACAGCTGCTCCCACTACCCCACTGTGATTGCCACGGGGTCTAGGCAGCCCCAGAAAGTTTTTATCCTTATGCTCTCAAACTAGGACAACCTCAAATGTACCTGCAAACCTTTCAATTTTTTTATGAACCTTTCCATTAAAGTACGTATATGAGCAGCTTGTAGAAAAGGAAAATGCAGATCTGTTAGCAGGGAGTTCACATCAGTTATGACATATTTGATCTTCCACATTTTCACACATCAATTGTTCAATCAGAGAACAGAAACAACATCAAGCATTTTGGTGAATAATTACAACAAATAAATCACAATCCTCAAAAATCTCCATCACCCTATAAAACAGCTGATGAATAATTCTACCGAAGTAGCATATTTTTAAACCCTGGGAATATCTTCAATAGAGAACAGAAATAAATTTCAAGCCAGAATATCACAATTTTATTCTCTCTTAAGGAATAAAAAAACTTTTTTTAAAAACAATAATGAGTCAATAATAAGCTCCAATGAGTCCTTACTCAACACTATTTTAACTCCTGTATAGGTCACTCTAGTTTCAGACACCTGTGTCTCACTGAAGTCTGTAACTTTACTGAATGAAAACTGAGAAGCTAAGGTCAATACATCAAAACGAGCTTGGTTTTAACATGTAGGACTTTTTCTTTTAAGTGGGAGCAGAAATTCCCCAGTGTCCCAAGCAACTAGCTATCTCCTGTTCAAAGGGACTTCCAGGGCTAGCCTCCTCAGGAATTGTACCAATGTAGAAACATGGTAAATGACATCGCTGGAGATTTCCATCTCACAGACAGACTTATGTGTGAACAGTCAGGTTAGATGAGCACAGAAAAAAGCCAAGACTCCCTGCCGTGAGTGACCAGGATATTGAAGGCACATGTCAGCTCATGTCTGCTACATGAGACCATCTCATGGTTCTTTTCATTCTATATCTCCAAAGTGATTTGGAGGCTTGGGCCTGCTGTCAGGGACGGTTTTATTTGTTGTGAGCTTTTGTACTGTGTTGTGTGGTGAACACTGACTTTCCAAAAGGTTATTACTCATTTGCCACTTTCACATGTTGACAAATTCGCTGCTCCCAGTGGGTGCAAATTTTGAAGATATAGAGAATTGGAGGAAATGCATATTTCAAATTAACATTCTCCAATACATAAGTGTAGGGTTATATTTTCTTTTTCATATTAAGTGTGAAAATAGCTGTTCTACTGTATCAGACACCTCAGCAAGATAAATGTTGGCAGATACCAAAAGGCAACCACAGTAACATCTTTCACAAGGTTTGTCAGACTTACAAAGCACAGACGCAGGCTATCATTTTACCTTCTCCGTTAATACAATTTCCAAACATGCCTTCACCTTTTTCTATCATTTTCTTAGCATATGCCTTGTTTGTTGACAGATACTGGCCTTACGGCTCTGATGGCTGCCAAATTCATGGATTCCAGGGCTTCTTGACAGCACTAGCCAGCATTAGCTCCAGCGCAGCAGTTGCCTGGGACCGGTATTATCACTACTGTACAAGTAAGAGCTACAATTTACATAGCAACCTTACCCAGATCCTGCTATAAGGCAGCTTGTTTAGATTTCAGAGAATTTATTATTGATGTATCTTATAGGTAAGTTCACTCATCTTAGACACTAGAGATAGAGCAAATATAAACAATCTCTCCAAAAGACCTCTTCCTATATAGGGGGCACTAAGCAACGACCTTCAGGAGCTATTTCCTCTTCCAGATCATATCCAAGTTGCAACCCTCTTGCCATGCTTTCATTTTCTCCATAAGTAACCCCAAACGAAACCCAACTCTTCATATTGAAGAAAAATCTATGCACCTTGGGCTTCCATCCAACACCCTGCTGCATACCAGATAGATCTTTATGCCCATGCAAAGCTTGCTAATTACAGATAAATTCAGTGTAGCTAGAGCTGCCTCTGCAGAGACAGCACCTGGAACAGAGCCCACAGCACAGTCCTTCTGCAGAAGTGCGATTGGGCAGACAGAGCTCAGCAGCCTCACTGTGTGACACAAGGAGCTCTGAGGTCCAAGAGCCATTTGTGGGGTTTGTGCTATGTTCCAGGCCCCTTTATGAACACTGGAACTTGGTACACTTGTTTTCATACAAGGAAAAAATTATCTGCAAGTTTCACTGAAAGTGGCAGAACTATTTTTAAGTACTGATGAGAGGACGGATGTGTTATTCTTCTTCTCTTAGTAAAGGCCAGTTTTTGGTGTGGGTTTGTTTTCCAATTTAGTTTTTAACTATCTCTGACACCTGAGCTGAATTCAATGAAAATCTAATATCAAACAGGGAGATCAACCCAGGAAAAATAAATTTTTCTTTTTTGTGGACTTATTTATGAAAGCATATTTTTGATTTAGGTGAGAAATAGAGGTTGACAGGGTCATCAAATACATGGATTTGTAGAGACAGATATGCTCTGTCTTTTATCACAAACTTCCTTCAAAACTTTACTGGTATTGCATTTGTGCATTCGTGTAACATGAGTGGAAATTTCTGCTGAATTTGGGTGCCAAGCTGGATTTGGCATCTGCAGACTGCTAGGATTTGTGCTAGGGCTCCAGCTGTGCTCCAGCCACCACTGCAGATGGGGAGAACAGGTGAATGACTGTACTCTCTTAGCAAAGAAATCAGGAAGCACAACAAGGGGCATTATCATCTGCTGTAAAACAGATTAGCAGCCTTACGAGCAGTGGAGCTGTCAAAACCTGCTTTCTTCTTAATAACATGCACAGGGGTGATGTTCCATTTTGTCTAATAAGATAGACTTGTGCTGACTTAGCTATGAGTGTTTTCACGGGGCCTCATCTCTCCCCAGACACCTGTTTTCATATTAAATGCAACAACTTAGTACCTGTCAGTCCCCATGTCCCCCTCCAGTTTACTTTTAAGTAGCCAATGCTTTCAAAAGTTACTAGGCAAGGACTGTGACAAACACAGGGTGTACAACCTCATAGCCCTCATTAGGAAAAGAGAAAGACACATGATGTGAAATACAAACTTATTCTGAAAGGACATCCTAGTATTCCGTAATGCTAGGAATGCCCAAATCCACAATTTGGCCATTTTAGCAGTCATGTGGGAGCTCTGCCACCTGGGAGAAACGGATGAGTTCCTCTTATGCATATCATGTTTCCTGATAAAGCCAGGCTCTTTCCAGAGGAGTGAGGAGTCCAGAGCACCTCATGCGACCACACCACTCCCCCAAAAAAGCGCCCTTTTGGCAACGCTAATAAACAATGCAGCCCTCCCTTTCTTGCACTAAGGCATAGGTTTCTCAGACTGCTTCATAAACTATTTTGTAAATGAAAGTGTAAGGGTTAGCTGGGGAAGAAACCACTGAGCTGCAGCACTTCAATCCCCTCCACTGATAGAATCCGCACAGTCTCTCAGGCACAGCCTCTGTATGATTAAAGCAGCAAGTGGTAAAACACACCCAGAGCACACAGCAAACATGTTCAATCTGATGATCCCGTTGAGGGTGGAAAAGTTGCCAACTTTTTGTTCTGCAACTTTTGTCAAGAATTCAGCTTGGGCAAGGAAATGTTTTTTTTCCTCTGCGTCCAGACATAGGCCCCAAATAGTACAGGCTGTAAGCTAAACTCATACTAACACCCTTTGGACACTGAATTGTGCTTGGAGCTAGAAGAGTAACATCTGTATTTTACAAGAGAGAGAGTCTGAAAGCAAGCATGTCTTTGGAAAGACATTTTCCTCTCTGCAACACTGACTTTAATGCTTTTGTGTCACGCACTCCTCCAGTCAAGAGCATACTACATTAAGAACACAAGCAGAGACACCCTAAGGGCACAAGCTTCTTTACTTTGCTCAAATTGTTACTTACTGATGGCCAAATGTTGCTGCGATTACTGGACATTTTGAACAACAAAACAAAAACAAAAGCCCAGAAGCATTTTAAAGCTCATGCTCTGGCTGTTTCAGTAAAACCAGCCACTTCTAGTTTCATCTTTCACATGCTGATTGCAAGGAAGATTAATTCATATTTCATAGATCTGATCTACCAAAGCCTACAGGCTATCCTGTGTTCTCAATCCATACATTAAACTTCTGTTGATACCGGTGCGAGTTGCGTGCCTGCACAGAAAGTACAGAATACCCTTGCCTCAAAAACAAAGCTATCAACCTTTTATCTTCATTCCACAGGAACTGGTAGTACTTTGAGACTCAACTACATCATCCCAAAAATTTTTATGTTCTAACAGCTACCTGAGAAAAACCTTTGTTGTGGCATTCCGTCAGCTTGATACTTGATTAGATGAGAGAATGTGAGAGATTACTATAATGATGAGGGGAAAAGGGGAGTTTTCAGACATTCTGGATGCTAATAACACAAACAGGACCAATGTCCTGAAAATTAACCAGGTTTATAGATTTGGAAGTCATCACAAGCCTCAGTGACAGACTGCTAGCCTTTAAACTGTATTCATAACTAGACACGTCACTCATCAGAGAGCAGCTTGGTATTGTTTGGCATACAGAAGAAAATAGCATGACCACCACACATGATAGAGAAGCTACAGTTTCAAGACATTCTGCTCTCCCCTTTCTTGCTTTTGTCGTCCCAGGCAACCATGCTGGGCAACTCTCTTTTCATCCCCTAAATACAAATTTGGGGCCTATGAGATGCTACTTCCACAGCAAGGAGGAGGGAGCTACAGTAGAATAAAGAATAAAACGTAAGGGAGCCTGAACAGCTCAATTACTAGCAAGATGGGAAAACAGATTACTGTATTTCAAAATTTGATTGTTGAGGGGAAAAGGAGAACACAGAAGCAGTCTTATGTTAGTGGCTGAGAGTGAAAGAGGAAAGGACAAACTCTGAGGAAGCTGTCTATCAATAGCCAAGTGTTCAGGACAGAGGATGACATTTTATATCAAGGAAGACATTGTTAGTTCTTCCGCCATTCAAATGAGGAAGACGTCCTGAATTATGTTCTTAACATAGCGAGGGAAGAAGGAAAAGCAGCAGCCTGAGAGGTCTCACTGGAACTGGGATCAGGCAGGCAGGGGGCAGCTGGTGGAGAGCCTGGGGGTCAGCGACCTGAAAGCAGGCAGCCACCTACCACAGAGACGACTTTGCTGAAGGCATTTCAATCTAACGTGCGGTTCATTTTGGTGAAGAGGTAGCAGCCATCAGCTGTTTGTGGAGAGGGGAAGGATCATAGTCAGTTTTTTTCATTATAAAATCTAAAAGATTTTACACGAGTCTTTAAGAATTAGAAGGAAATGGAAAACCTGAAGTGATTTATGTCAGTACTTTTCTCAATATTACAAGAGAAAAGACGAACAAAATCAGGAGGGATTTCACAGCAGCATTCAATTTCAAGAAGTAGAATTGCAGTGAGCTTCATCTAATCCTTAACATTCAAGGAAATCTAGGTTGTTTTAAAGTTTCAAATATTAGCAATCTACCATTTGCTCAAATCGCAGCTGTCAGCTCTGTCAAATTAGGAGCAAACCCTCACCTCCTGTCACACTGCAGCCACCCTGCCATGCCACACTTCCTTCATCTAGTCTTGCACATGCATCAGTTTCCCTTGACAAAATGCCACTGGTTGTCTAGAGACAGCTTAATGATTGTGGAAAAACACAGCAAAAAAAATTAATGGAGTAAAAAAATCCCTTTATTAGGTTAAAGAGCTTTTTCTAATGACGTGCACAAAAGAAGCTCTTATGCAATGCAGCTTTCTCATTCCTACAAAAATGAATACTTGTGAGCATCAGTAATTGGTGCTTTTTGCACTGCAGATGAAGTAGGTACCAACACCTATTTTACTTATGTCTAATATGTATTTTCCCTTATAAGACTTTCAGATAGTTTTGTCTTTGACAAATTTTGCCAATTTTAAGTGGTGCATGATGTGAAGTCTGTTACAAGCCATATAATTCTGGAAAGTATCAGCTATTACAACTTAACCATTTGCAAGAGTGAAGAAAAGGGACTTTTTCTTCCCCTGCATCCTAGAAAATCCTTTTGACCTTTTGTTTGAAAATTTCCTTTTGAACACCTGCCTAAAATCTAACTGAAAGGAAGCCATCATGTCAGAGATGCTTTTTTTGTTCTTTCTGTGAAAATCAGCTAATTGTTTGAGCAATTTATAAATCTTGAAACAAATCCAAACTTATAAATGCCCTCAGAAAGATGGATAAATAGTTTATGATTAAGTCATTAAAAACTGGCCAGTGTAATCAAAAGGATTAAGGTTCCACGCTTTATCTAGCACTTCCTAAAATTAAAGTTTTGATATCACAATTTTAGTAATCTTTAAACGATGAGGTTTTTTTGTTTATGAGAGTGACCTCTTTCTGTTACAAAGCAATTACAGAATCCATTTAAAATCATCTGTATTAATATTTCACAGTACGGAAAAGAGAAGCTTCCCTCTTGCTTTTCAAGGAGACAAAGCCAGGCACAGCAGTGATTAAACTTAACAGGACCAAATTGCCAGCACTGGGCTCTAATTAGGAATTATATCCTTAAGCATATGCTGAACTTCATACATACACATTTAGCTGAATTAGGACCTATATGGCTATTACATTAAATTTTACCCATCCAAAAAAGGCATTTAGGGTAAGGAAATTATCTGCTCTGCACTGAAAAACAACTGAACTGATCTCAATTTGCTCTCTTCAAGTTGACCCTCTGGGAGGAGAACATTTTTTGCCATGTGAACAAAGCATGATTCTTTCACTGTTCTTGTGCTGAAAGTATTTTTTCTAGGTAAAACTAAAATAACATCAAATTTGTTTAATTTTACATATATTTCTAGCTACTTCTGATATGTCATTAAATGTTTTCTGGAGGGTCAAGCAGAACCTGATTTCACCAGGACTATTTCACCATTAATATCATTTTGCCATCCAGAATAGGACTCCTTAAATGTGAGGAGAGAGAACATACGAACTCATCTCCAAAGATGAACTTTCCAAATGGAAGCTGTTGAGGCATGCCTGCTGTCAGACTCCATTATTGCATGGTCCTTTTATTCTACAGTTAATAAGAAAAAATGACGTTCTCTAACATCTATGGGAAAGTAACTAAACTAAACTTTTTCTTACAGTTTTTTTAGAAGAGGCACAAGCATTAAAGCAAAAAAATTAGGAAAATAAAGGAAAAAAGAAAGCTAATGCAAATTAAGAAGTGCTGTCTCGCATTGCTCCCCACAGCCCAGCCATGGCAGAGGGGGAACCGAGGCAGGGCACTGCCAGCCAAAAGTGTAGTGGAGGTTCCCCTAGAGGGTACTGTGAGCCACACTTTTCCTGTTAAAAAACTAAACATAGAAATCTTCATTAACAACACTCTTGATAAGACATATTTGAAAGCCGTTTCAGCCTCACAGCTTTCTTGTTGCCTGCATGCACAGCTGGGGCTGGTAGCACACAGGGCCAGAGGAAAGATGTGGCACCAAGAGACAGGGTGCCGTGAAAGACCCCAGAGGTAGTGGCAACCAGTGGAGCAAGAGCATCTCCTGCTGTTTCGAGCAAGCCAACAGCAGGGAAGGTGAGATTTCTACCAACTCCCCCACACACGCATGCAGGAGCTGGATCAGCCACCCTCTGTCACTATGGGTGCCAGGGGCGGCCTTCAGCATGCCTCCAACGCTGTCCAAGCAGTCAAGGGCAAAATTAGTCAATGCAAGGACCTTTTTCTTACATGCAAAGATGCAGAAGGTGTCAGCGTGTGGCTGGGAGCCAGTAGCACTGGGGTGCCTCCACCACGGCCCATCGGTTTTTGAGACCTTCACAATGTTGCAGTAGTCCTTGAAGTGAAAGGATGAGGTGGAAAGAGAGCAAAGTTTTTGTCTCAAGATACCATGAAAAATAATTGTTATTCACTATTTTATAGGAATCGCTGAGAAACAAAAAAACCCTAGCTATTTAGTTTGGGTTTTTGTCAGACTGTCAGGAAGGCTTACCACTTACAAAATCATATTCCCAAAGCAAAAAAGCTACTTTTGGCATGAGCTTGGTTTAAAAGAAACAAAATTCATATCCAGGTTTCAGTGCAGTTGCTTTTGATAATGCCTTTAAAATGTTGCTAGAATATGTAAAACACAAAACGAACCTGACAGCTTATGTAATAAGCTTTGTCCTGATTGAATTTCAAGTTACGGTTGTGTAAAGCCAAGCTACAAGAACCGCTATGTAGAACACAAATGGAAATGGAAACCTTGGATGAGTAACAACTCTAACATGCTTGTTTAAGCATGTACATAAATAGGATGCAGTTCTGAAAGACAATTTAGGCTACATTGCTTCTTTGGTCTTTATTTTCATCTATGTCATTCTAGAATCATGCCAGTACTACTAAGCAACACTTGAGCCCTTGCATCCAAAGTATCTCTTTTATACAAAAGACAAATATTAGTCATTATTAATAATTCTGCATTAGTAATTTCTAAAAAATAATGTTTTAAATTACTAAAAATAATCAATAAATTTTTTGTAAGTACCATATTAAAAGATGGATTATTTACTAAAAAGGATTTTCTTTACTTTTTTATTGGTATTTCACTGCAATGTGAACAACTGTCTTTTCCCATAACTAATTTTTGAACACCTGCACCAAACATTTTTTCCAAGTTGATTTTTAATGCAATTCAAACTCTATTCTTTTCCCTGAAGAACTTTTGGAAGATAAGGAAAAGGACAGAGGTAGAATCATCATTCTTGTAAAAGGGCGATTTCAAGAACATACCTACTTTGTTATCCGTCTTTAAAATATACAAGGATAGTACAACACAAAATAGCTACTTTAGAGTTTGCGGTCCTTCCTGCAGCTACTGCCTCATGGGGTCTCTAGCCCGTGAGGCCCCTACATGCCCTTCACCCACGAGTCAGACACGTCTGATCCCGTGGCAGGGTGTCACATTATGCATTTCACCTCCAGTCCTTCACCTTTCTGAGACGGGTCAGAATTGGCCTGAATCTTGCTGGCCTGCTGTCATGATGCTGCCATTAAAGGCAGATGAAAAGATCACTTCCCAGACTCAGTGAAAATTACATCATTACATCTCCCTAATGGGAGATTTGATTAGAAAGGAGTAGTGGGAGAAGTCACTATGCTCCTTGTTGGTGCAGCTGGCATCACAAGCTATTCAGCACCAGCAGGGTTACAGACATTAACCTCAATAACAAAATTATCCAGGTCTTTCTGCACGCAAGCGGGGAGGCTAACACAATGTGCTTCAGCAGTGGGGAAGCCTGTCTGCCTCCTCCATGAAGAAATACTTCCTGTGTCTTCTGAAGTTTCCAATCTTTCATTTAATTCATTGACTTATTCTTGTGGTATTTTATAGAACTGGATAAGATAGGTACAACTGATCATTTTTATTATAAAGTTAGAAAAAAATTGCTAACACCGAGATTCACATGTCCTGTTCCAGGCTCAGTAATGGTCTTTAGGGCAAAATAATTTGACTAGGAGTATTTTTAGAACAAGACCTGTTGTCAGCTTGCGTATATACATTCACATATATATTGATGAGCAGTGATTTTAGAAAAGCTTATATTTAAAATCCACACATGCCCTGCACTCCTGGCAGTGCCAGAAGGAAGTAGGCAGCAGCTGGGGAGTGTGCGTAGAGTCATATTTCTGATCTGACCCACACCTTGCAGTGGGGCTTTAGCTGATTAGCTTTGCACTGCCCTGTTCCTTCTACTCTCTGCCTGAGTATTTAAACACAATCTCAAAACACAAGAATATAATGTTTGTAACAGCAGCTTTATCTCCAGTGTGGTACCAAGCGGAGCAGTAATGCAGTATTTGTCTAAGTAAAGCATACAAAAGGGAAGTACAATTTGCTGTTTCACAAAGCCTAAAAGCTTCCTTCATATTTTATGCAAGGTTGATTCCTCCAGACTCAGGTCAGCTTCAGGCTACAAAACACAGACCATGGCTTGTTTCTGCCTGAGGCCCAGGGGCCAGGGAACTTGGCTCTGGCCCCACAGAGCCAGCCAGCTTTGTCCACTAATTTCACTCCAAGCACAGAAACCCTTTTTCTCTTCCCGCAGGGAGCAAGATGCAGTGGAGCACAGCCTTCTCCATGATGGTGTTTGTGTGGCTCTTTGCTGCTTTTTGGGCTGTAATGCCCTTGCTGGGCTGGGGGGAATACGATTACGAACCCCTCCGAACCTGCTGCACTCTGGACTACAGCAAAGGGGACAGGTGAGGGCAGGGGCCAGCTCCCATGTGAGGGGGGTGAAGCTGCGGGTGGCCCTAGCAGCACACCAAAACCCCCAGTTCCACCCCATCGTTGCTGCTGGGGCAGATCTCCCTTCCCAGTGGCTGGGGCAAGGCAGGCATGGCCTGAGCTGCCTTGACTCACGTGGCAGTACGTGGGAACAGTAACAGCTTTCTCTGTAGCAGAGCCTGGTGCTCATGTTTCTGCTACTCCCTTGCCCATCTTTTCTGGGTTTGGGACCTGAAACTCCTTCAGAATGGTTTTGGTTTTATACAGCCTAGCACAGATGTCTGAGTAGGGGTGCCTGGCTTTAGAAACCAAATACCTGTTGTAATTTTCTCCAGTATTATCCATCCCAATCCCACACACAACCAGCCTCCAGTAAATGTTGCACCTAAAGCACGTTGACAACTGGTTCTGGTGCTTTTAAAAATACAGGTTAATGAATACTTACAGCAAGCTTACAGAGGTGCCTTAGAGAGGAATTAACAACCTCTTTTTTTCCCTCCTCAACCTCTCCAGAAACTATATCACGTTCCTTTTTGCTCTGTCAATTTTCAATTTCATGATACCGGGCTTCATCATGCTGACAGCCTATCAGTCCATACACCAGAAGTTCAAGAAAAGTGGGCAGTATAAGGTAAGAAAGGTTCCTCAGCCCCTACAACTCCTTTGCCAAAATAGGGCAAAGTCCTCAAAAAGCCAATTTCTTTCACATAGGCTTTGGCTCAGCTCCCTCTGTGCTAGCTCCCCAGTGTTACTTGGATAGGAGGGTAGCACAACACAGGATGGGGCCAACCAGAAAGTTTGTGGAAACCTCATCCTTAAAGACTTCAAGACTTGACCAGACACATCTGCCCTGACCTAGTGCTGCAAACAGGTCCCCATCAAAGTGGGGGGCAGGCTAGTGACCCTGAGGATTCCCCTCCACCAGCACTGGTCTAACTCTAGCCAAACAAACAAAAACACAGCATGCAGAATATTTTCTAATAGCCTATCAACATTCATCCTGTGAAATTTTGCTCAGAAGAACCATTATTTCCTGCTTTGCTACTGGCTCTTAGCTTATCACAGAGGAAGTCAGTCAGAACGGCAGCACTGCAAGGAAATACACAGACACCCCATAGAGGGGGAAGGCTCTTCCTATATATGTGTTTACACTTGGCTGAGGAAATTCAGAAATCTTTATGAGCTGGAAACAAAGGAATTGCTCTGACTTGGCAGTTTTATGGGAATGTAATGTGGTGATGATGAGTTGTTTCCTCAGGTGCAGGCTATACAGTCTGGGGCACTATGCTTGGCTGGCAGGCACAGTCTGACCCCTGCACTCAGTAAAGACAGTCAGTTCTCAAGAGGGATGTTACATCAGTAAAAGGACAGTCAGGCAGACTCGTTTATATCTGTCTGGAATAAATACATGGGACCTTTACATATTTCTTGTACAAATCACACAGTGTTCTTTATTATCTTTTTTTTTTCCAGTGAGTTTATGCAATAGGGTGTGATTTCTTTCTTAAAATATTCTATAACTGTGCAGGGTAGTTCCAATGCAGGAAATTTAAGGATTAAATTTTCACTTCCTTGTTCATCAATATATTTATAAGATACCTGGGAACAGCTGGCCATGAACACCATGGGTAGCACTGCATCCATTTGCGGCACTGAAATAGTTGTAGTTTCACACAGATTATTTGTTGCGAGACCCTTTAAGAAGGCAACAAAATGTCATTCCTTTTCATTTGTTTTTGAATTTACACCTTTCCTTACCCCCTCAGCAGCAAGTGCTGGCCATGTCTTCTACATCTAGCAGACACACTGATTTAACTGATCTACCAAAAGGTGCTTTATCACCTCTGTCCAGGAGCAGCTGTCACTCCCCACCCAGTCCCTAGAACAGGGCTCCTGGGCTTGCTGCACAGGCAGCTCTCCATACAAAGGGAGCTGTTCTCACACACCTCCGGCATCGACAGCAAAGCAGCAGTGACACAGGGTACACTGCTCTTGAGCCCCTCCTGCCCCTGAACACAAACCACAGTCTCACAGGATTTGTCCCACCTGCTCGTTGCAGTGTTTGGTTGCGAAACACAAAGGAATTTACTGCTCTTCTTTTTCAGTTTAATACTGGTTTACCATTGAAGACACTGGTCATTTGCTGGGGTCCTTACTGCCTATTATGTTTCTACGCAGCAGTTGACAACGTGATGTTCATTTCACCCAAATACCGCATGGTATGTCTGCACCACCCGAGGGAATTCAAACAAGGCCATTCTCCTTACTCTCCTCTCTCTGTCACTCTTTTACAATTGGTTTTACTTGTTAAAATGCAGATAATGAGTAGATTGTAAGGCAAAACATCTAAACACAGTGATATAACAGGCATTACATTATTGCTTTGATCAAGAAACAATTTACAACGCCAGGTTTTTTTCTTCAGCTGTCAGTTAGGGGTCTATATCTCTTCATGGCTTGTAGGAACTTTTTATGCCCTCCCCAGAGTCCAGTACCAGCTCAAAATTGTCAATTTTGTAGAGACTGTTTGTCTCATTCATTTTTCAAATACTTCTCTCTCCTCAGGGAAGCTGCAATTGATCACTCAGCGTTATGCTGGGTTTTTTTCCCTTTTTTCTATAAGTTCTGGTTCCAAGACTACCTCTGGGACTCAGTAATATCACATCAAACCTTTCAACTTTCATTCAGTCTCCAAAAATCAGCCCAGTTTAAGGTCACCAAATGCGTTACTTAAGCATTCAGCATCTCCCATAAAACATGTTAGCAATATTAGCCCATGTATCCATCAGAGGGTGTCCATGGCACACCCTTCTCTCCTCCTAAATGTTTGTGTTCACTCTCAACTGAAATATTGCAGTTTCAGATAACGCTGATCTAAATTCTTTCTCTTGGAGACTATAATTTCCTGAGCAATGGCCTTCAACTGACCAAATTGCCTTTTCCTCTCATCTCTCTGGGGGTAGCAAGCCACTGCCACTGGAGACAGGCATTTGTTTGGTGAAAGGAAACTAGGGCTAGGCTGAAGTCAGCCCATTGGCTCCTCAGTGCATTTTCCTATTAATAAATATCATGTCTCCTGACAGATTCCTGCCATTATTGCCAAGACTGTGCCAACGGTGGATGCCTTTGTATACGCCCTGGGGAATGAAAACTACAGGGGAGGAATATGGCAGTTCCTCACAGGACAGAAGATTGAGAAAGCAGAGGTTGATAACAAAACTAAATAACCCGTTATGGCATTAAGCAAAATGAACGCAGGTACATCACTGAAACCAAAACACTAGAGGAAACTGTGTGCATTCTCATGCAAGGTGATTCCACATTGGAAAGGCCATGCATTTGCTACAAGTAATGAAGTACTGAAAGAAAGCCCTCCAGATAACTGTCCAAACCATCATGAGCTGCTTGTCAAACAAGCTGCCTTAAATCCATGTTGATTGACATCAGTCTCATTTTATATGTCACTGCAAATAAACTCTATGCTGAAAAGCATTTTTTTTCCTGATACACTAACACAAAAGCTCAGCTAGTTAACCGAAGCAGGGTATTTGTTTATCCAGTGAGGCATCCTCAAAATCAATCTGTGCAGTTTGTCCATATGGCAACGTCTGGATTATGAAAGGATTAAAGGAGTATCCAGTATTATACAACACGCCTGTATAAATAGCTTGTTCATCTGAACAATGCATTTTCAGTGCGCCCAAAATGGGAGTTCCGAAATTTCCATGATGAATCTACTATCCTAATTCCATCAAAACATTTTAGTGGGCATTGTAACCCAGTAAGGAATATTAGCTTGGCTCCTCTTCAAATGACTTAGTGCGTGACATTCAGCTCTGTCACACAGTAAACTGCATCAGATTTTGCAGCTGCTGCTCACCAGGACGATCAACAAGCTCATAGGCCATCATAAAATCATTCATCTTCTTACTGAACATTGAGCAAAAACTAGAAGGAGGTATGGGTCAGATTCTGTTCTAAAAATGTCATGAGAATAAAAACCAACGTCCCAACTGCCATTATGCTATACATGAGTGAGAACAACCACTGAATTTGTTATGACTAAAGAGTATGAGCAATTAAAAAGCCACTTATAATTCTCATAATTCATATATATTTTAAACTATTAAAAATATCCATTTAAATGTTTGTATGTGCTCATGTTGCTCACATTGCCTACAGGATGAACAGCTGTCAGTTGACGTTGCCTGTTCCTACGAGATGTGTCTCAGAGTGACCCATTTTCAAAAAAAAAATATGCGTATGACATACAGAATATGAGATATTGTGAGTACAAAAAGCCAAACCTAATCGATTTTTACAGGGATTATATGGTTCATTTTCAAGCACTGACAGTGAAAGAGCTTTTAAAGCTAGGCAAACGAAAAATTGATCTGTCCCTAGGATGCTTTCCAACATATTAAAAGGAAAACAGTTGTTTACATGTTACAAAAAGGTAAGCAAAAAGGGTTGCATATGGGTTACAAAAGGGTAGATGATGAAATCCTGGAAACTAAACAATCAGTGAGTAGAAGGGACATTCCCCTCATGGGTAAAGATAGGAAATAAATGTCATTTTGTCACAAATTAACCAGCAGGATCCTGTTCAGAGATGTGCTTTGGGAATTGTGAGGCTCAATCTACTCACAAACTATCTGACAGAGCAAATTACAAAATTACTCAGAATACCCACATCTGAAGCTTACAGCTAAGAATTACATCTTAGATACACATAATGTTAAATGAGCAGTTGACAAAATGCTTGCACTGATAAGTGAAAAATAATGTGTATGGGCACAAAATTACATTTAAGTATTTATCTACAGTGACAAGCTCTGAATCTGTAATTATCTCTTTCTCAGGAAAGAGACCTGGGCAGGTCTTGAAATTATCAGTTCACTTGTCAGCAGGGTCATCCTAACAAATCCCAACAGAATGCTAAAAAACACCCAAAAAAGGAATAGGAAACAAAAGAGGACACATTGTCACACAACTTGAAAGCCACTGTGCTCAGACTTATTGAATAGGGTGCACAGTTTGGGTCATTCTAACTCACAGAGGTTATAGATAAGCCAGAAAAAGGCAACAGGGATGATGAAACCTAAGGAGAAGCTTGAACACAGTAGGGATGAAATGAAGGAGAGTGCAAGCTCAGAAGAGGTAGCTGCTAAGGAGACCACAAAGAGCCTTATTGAACCAAAGGTTCAGGGTGTGTAAGATGGAATGATCATTTCCTGCTTCCAAGAGCACAAGAACAACAGAACATGCAGCAAAATTAAATTGAGCTGTATATTTTCTGAATTTTGTGGTTTGAGGAGTGTTCTTCTGGTTTGCCTGCTGAAACACATTATGGCTCACATAACAATACTATAATGGTGTAAAAATAACAGCTTAGGACACTTGGTTAGAGTGTGATTCCCTTTTGTCTTAAAGGCAACATACCTCAGTTAGGAACTCATCTCAAGCCTTGGCTCTTAGTCCATTTTCAGACTGATTTTTGAGTCGCTCTTACTGTAAACCTTCTACTGTGAGTAGAAAGCAGCAGAGCTGTCTCCTCATTCTGCTGGACAGCTACAAATATTAAAGCTCCTCTGCTTAAGTTTGGGTATTCTCTTTCTATTAATTACTGAAAGCTAGTGATGAGTAAAGCTGACTATTATTACTTAGTGAGCGTAAAGTTGCTAAGTGGTACTCAAGTCTTGAAAGGAACAGAGCCTCCGTCCTGAGCAACAACCGAAGCTGTCCTCTATGGTCACACTGAAGAAATGCAAGGTAACAAAATCACTGAAATCTTCCGGACCTGGGGATGGTACAAAACTTACAGACAAGCTTTGAAGAACATGGGACACATTCTCATAGCTCAGTGTAGCGCTAGAAATTGAGACCACAGCACAGACAGTACAGTGCATTACAGTGACATGAGAACAAACTGTCCCATGCAAGAAAGGCTTCCCACAGCTGTCTGGAACGAGACCTCACTTCAGCTGGTTCCCTTTGCACTGTGTTGCACTGAGTAGCTTTGAGCTCTGCTTGCTCCCATCCACTCAGAAGTCCCACCTGGTTTTGCTCTGCATCTCCAAACCCAAGGATGTACATAAAACCCGAATCATTTCTCCCATCATTCATCTACACCCTAAATACACCTTAAACGAATGTTTCTCAACCAGTCAGGCCCAGTTGTCCCAGCCCAGGCGTTCCTTCATACAAGTTACAAAGGCTCGTGACGGAGTAAAGAGAAGCAAACAAAGCTTTTGAACAAACTGGATGGACTTAAATGCCTCTTCAGTTCTGGTTCATAATACCTTGGCTGCTGATTTCCTACCAGAAAGTGGAGAAAATGAAGTTGCTCATGGCTCATTTATTGGATCACAGATAATCTCACTCTCTCTGGGAAAAGAAGAAAAAAAAAAAGGAAATGAAAAAAAAGTTTCCAGGAACTGGCTACCAAAATGAAAATACTCTTCCAGCTATAACTAGCTCTCACCATCAATTTACCCACATTTAGAAGAACTGGCTGATGACCACTAACAAGTGCACCAACAAGTGTGCTGTGTTTCCATCAGAAAAATGTCTGAAAGCAAACTGTAGTGCATCAAGAAGCCCAGCATACGTTTCCAGTTAATTACACAGTTTATTCAAGTCGCAGTTGGCATTCAGCACAATAGTGCTGGCCTGGTGCCCCCTGGCACTACTGGTTGTCTGGATCCTGCCAATGAGTATCTGCTACCATCCTGATAAAGCCTGTCACAACAAGGTCCTATATCTCAAGTACGTTATGCTGAAGCATGTAAAATCCCATTATGTTTTCATACTCTGGGGAATATCCAGAATTTATATTGCCTTAACCAAAGAACAGCCCCAAGGCTTACACAGGGGCTGCAAAACACTCCCATAGTATCCCACCTCCTATCCAAAATAAACAACAAAACCCCAAGCACAAAAAAGAAAAGAAGTATGACCTTTGGATGCATTCAGCAACTCAGCTTAAACTGCACAGCCAACTTGAATATCAGTGATTAATATCTGTCTTGTCATAAAGATGAGAGGAGTTACAACCTATCCACTTCTAAAAATAATTAGATAGTACTTCAGGCTACTTCACGTTAGCTATTGCAGCCCTTTGTTGGGGAAGGTTTGGACAATTGTTCAGGATCAAACTAGAAGAGGAAAGTGTGCCTCTTCTTAGGGTTCAATTACCTGATTCAGTATCCAGCTGCTCTTAACACAGTGATCTGCAGTATTATATCCAACATTACCAAACCATCTTATTATCACAAGCATTCTAATTCTGCTCATTTTGCTCATGTGTGTCAGAGTGAGAAACAGATGAGAAACAGACTTATAAAGAAGAAGTAGAAGGCAATTTTTCTTCCTTATCCCTAGACACAAACAGCATAAATTTCTTCAGGTTTTCTTGAGCAGACAGAAATGCCTCACACCTTAAATAGCATCTCTTGCAGTCCTATTTCCAAGGCTATTAAACGCCCACAACTCCAAATAAAATTACTGTGTCCTCAGTAATGCTGCAAATCAAAGTCTTGCTGACTCAGCTTTCCTGCACTGCCCACACTTAGAAGCAGCCTACAGTTCAATAAAAGGGAGGTGAGGTTTTCTGCAGTGCACATTATTCATGCGCTCCATAGACTTTCTGGTGTATTTATTCTAGTACCTCTCGAACACCTGATCAGGGCACTACAAACTGATTTACAAATAGAAGCAGGGGAAGAATTTGTACTGTTCCCAGTCTATCAACATGTCACTTTGAACTGTATTGCTGTAAACCAGTGAAGTGAGCTGGTTTTGTAACCACAGGGAAAAAAGGATTGTCACATTCCTAAATATGGGCCCAATTGCTAATGATTGGTTAGGTTCAACAAGTTGGGATACAGAGACTAAAAGTGTAATATAATACCATGACAGCAAGTGCTGCTCACAAGTAGAATCATAGAATGGCCTAGGCTGGAAGGGACCTCAGAGATCATTTTAATCCAGCCTCCCTGTCACCAGGGACGCCACCTCTTAACTAGATCAGGCAACACATGGGGACCAAACGGGTACTTATCCTTCCTATTATGTTTCACTTAAATTTCAGTTCATGCTTCACCTGTGCTACACCTCAGGCTATAATACTGAGAGCGTGTGTTTTGGAGTTAAAATGAAGAAAATATTTGGTACAATCTACCTTGTATACATATTCACACTTAGAGATTATTCATCAAAGGATTACAATCAACAGTCTGGATGAGCTACCCTAACAGGCTGACACAGTAAATACTCAGAAGCTGTTTTGTTATGAAAGCAGGCATTCCACTTTCTGCAGAGAACAACAGAGGATGGACCTGTTGCATTAAGATTGGGTAAAATAATAAAACTTGTTAAACATCACATGCCAACACATCTATTTTAGATGCTGTTTGGAAATTTGCTAATGTAAGGTAATCTCTTGTGTATCATTAAAAGACAAAAGGCTCCAACAATAACAGCAACAGAAAGCACACAAATTCTAAGATCTCAGTAAGGTGCAAGTTTTAATTACTATTAATATAATTAAAATTGTTCATGCAAGACTTAATAATTATTTTTTAACACTTTAAGACCCTTGAATTTCCACATGCAGGACTTTTTCTTCTCTTAGTCACGTACAAAATTTTCCAAAGCAGGTATTTTTCAGAACACAACATCAGGTCATAGAGCTGTCAGAATAGGAGAGAGAGAACTAAGTAAAGGTGCTGTGCTGGGCTACAGATTTTTCCTCATTTCAGAAGAAGCAGAAAACAAGCTCAGTGCTCAGGCCGCTGCACAATGGTTAGAGATGACTCCCCTGAACAATGCCAGAGAGACAAAGCAAAGGGAGTTGAAGTGAGCTGCTACTTCCTTTGAGACTCTGGCCCACATAGTCAACACAACTAAGAATTTGTACCTAAATGTTGAATTCATGTTGAGAAGTATTGCAGATGCAGGCT
This sequence comes from Apaloderma vittatum, assembly GCF_000703405.1. Classification (NCBI taxonomy): domain Eukaryota; kingdom Metazoa; phylum Chordata; class Aves; order Trogoniformes; family Trogonidae; genus Apaloderma; species Apaloderma vittatum. Next base: position 58,152 of record NW_009707529.1, read on the forward strand.
CAAATACCTGCTTTAAAGGAATCTGTTTTTAATTAACCCAGGTTTTAGATTAATGTAAACTAATTAAACACTGTTTAGAAATATATTTCAGAGGATAATAGTTAAGTCAGTAGGTCTCTAATGGTAGAAAATGTGCTTCCCTTTAATAATGATTTGTTCTTGGGAATCTGAAAACTAATTATGTAGCTATAAAGTAAGGTCTAATATCTTAATACAGTGCTATCGTAAGTCAAGTTTTAAAAATAATTATTTCTAACTGGTAGTACAAGAATGTGACTATAGGAAGATAAGTGTTTGTGGCCTACAAACATATTTTTAAAGAAATGACTGAAATGGTGACAGCAGTAGTTCACTTGCATATGAAAATCAACAACACAAATTGTATAATTGGAAGCAGAAAGCAAACTTTCAAGTCCTAGTAACAAGAGTTCTATATTTTCAATACTCTTTAGATCCTGATAGTGGAAACAAACTGTATGTTAGCAGACAACAGTTGGTTGGAGGCTGTAGTTGCTGGAGAAGTCAATATTTGAATTTTCTTGGTGAACGGTGAGATAATAGATTTTTTTCCCCTCATAGTGTTCAAAGATTTGTGTCAACTGCACCAAGATTTGCTCCACTGAACTACACAAGTAGGTGCTACAGCAGCATTCTTGATTTCTCTCTCCATAAACTGACCCTTCATCCAAACACAGGCAGTTTGCAAGCAACTTATATCACATTAAATGAGAGGTTGTGCTGAAAAGCAGTTGTACAAGCAGAAGCTTAAGGGGACTATTACCTACAGATGGGGCAGGGAGAATGCTGTTAAACAGAAGGAAGATAAACCCAATGCTTTGATAGCAATATTTTTCGGCCCTTTCGCTACTGAACTGGAGTCCCTTTGAACCTCAAAGCTGCCATGCTCTGTAGGTACGCTTCTGGCCTTGCAACACACTGTGTGGCAGCATGGCCTGAATACCACATGGAGTGGCACCTCTGATGCATGCATTTGGATTTCCCACAGCGCTCTGCAGCCTGGGAAAGTTTCAACTTTCTTGAAATAGCTAAAAAAGAACAATCTTAATGGAGACAAGACAGCGGGATGATTTACCATGATAGCCCTTTCCCTAAGACTATATATTGAGATACTTGGCATAGACATACAATATATCCAGCTCCTGGAGAGCAGACCCCAAGCCTGAGTGCCTAAGCTCTCTCCCAAAAGTGGAAACCACACATAAGATAAGCAAAATCATTTCAAACAGACTATAAATCTGAAAATAAGGGGTTTTTTTTTGTTTCATATCGTGCTGCTTGGCCTTCAGCACAACATTGAGCCACAGCCTATTTTCAGCAAGGATTCAAAACCTGGGACTAAGCTACTTAAAGCCTATCTTTTCATTTAACGAGCAAGAAATCACCATTATAGTCAAAAGAGAGCCTTTTATCCAATGGCACTCATCTGAGAGTGGAAGAATTCAAGTCCATTTGTCCTTAACCTGATAGGAGTCAAACACACATCTCTCACCCAGGTGAGCCACCAGGCTGTTGAAAAATTCTTCTATTTCCCTTATGTCACTACGCCCTTTGCAGAAAAAAAAATAATCATATGGTTTTTCTGACTGAAGGGGTAGAAATTGAGAACGAGTAATTTGGGATTGATACGACTTGCCTAGAAGGGAAGCAATTCGTATCATGATGTTTGCTTCCAGGACAACAATGCAAAGGCTTGTGTATTGTCAATGAGTGCTTGACTTTCTCCAAGATACTTGTGAGGATGAGTAAAATATGACAAATCACACCTCCTTTGGAATTAGCACATAATTTATACTACGAACTGAAAATTAGGCTACTGACAGATCTTAAAATACAATCAGCAGGCAGATACAACTGAATGGGGCGATATTTTTAAGCTCCCCCTCTTTTTTTTTTTTCTCTTTTTTTCTTGCTTCTCTATGTTATAGTAATATATTTAGACGGCATAAAAATTTGTGAGTAGTAACTAAGAGATAGAGGGCTTATCACTACAGGATGACCTGAGCCACCAGGGTAAATAATTGTAACTTATATTTTGGTAAGACCGAGTGGTTGAGATCCAAGAATGGCAGTTGCTTATATTTACAAGATGGAAGACTTTGCTTTTAAAAACAGAGCTCAGAAAAGGATTTAGGAGTCATTATAGATAATCGCCTCAATGTAAGCTGTCTGGGCAATGCTGTACAGCAAAAAGGACTAATGAGATTTTTGAATAAAGAGGGGGGGAAAAAGGGAAAAAAAGAGTATGAAGCAGAAATAATGAAGGATTTCAGCATCTCTGGGCAGCACCGCCAAGACCCCTACTATGTTATTGAATCCTCTCTTGTTGTCTGCATTTTAAAAAGGATTTGAAGACATTGGACAGAGTTCAAGTGAGTGTCACAAGTGAATTCTCTGGTTTTAGCAAAATGCCCAAGCTTTCTGATGTGATGGGTAAGGAGCTCAACATATTCAGCCCACTGAAGAGATAGCATAGACGTACCTTCGTCACATCGTGCAGGTAATTACGCTTGGAGAAGATATACGTGACAAGTTTTCCAATCTGGCTGAAAAAGATACAATGAATAAAAGTTGAAGCTAGATAAATTCAACCTTGAAATAAGGGAAAATTTCCCAGCAGTAATGAAAAAACAAGTTATCAGGAGAACTAGGGAAACGACCGTCTCTTGCAGCCTTTCAGACAAAGACAGATAGCTCTGAAGATACACCTTTAGCCTAGTTTCAGAGTTGATGATTATGGTCGTCCTTCCTAGCTTTGTAAGCTGTGAACCCTTAGCTCCCCTATGCATATTTTTATTTCCTCAGCCCTTGCTGAAACAGTACTGCCTACACTGTCCTCAACATGCTTGCAATGTTTCCATGATGGCTCAAATGATGCTACACGGGTTATGACTGGCAAGAATCCAGAATTAATGTTGTGGGGCCATATTGGCCTCACATTCAGGGACAAGGAGTCATAGAGAGAAATCGTTCCTGACTGATATGAATGAGACTGGAAGCAGGGAGAGGCATCAGGTGGATGAACTATTGCTCCTTCTCAACAAGAAAAAAATAATCTCTTTCTCTACACCTTGCTTGTTCTAACAGATGCATCTATGTTGCAGTCCCAGAAACAGTTATGTGTCATTACAGATATCCCACGGGAACTTTAAACAAATCACTCTGCCACACATACAAGGTCAGACTAAATGATGTTACAGTCCCTGAAGTTGTTTCTTTTTCTTGTATTACCCAAGTACGTTTCTTCTTCCTTTCACAGGTCATTGGAGAAGAAGTATAAGAAGAGAGAATAAAAAGTACTCACTTGGAATGAGGTTTTAACCTGGTGTCTCCTGAGAGTAACTGGGTGAATGCAGAGACGTCTAGGCTGCATGAAGGTAAGCAAGACAAGACGAAACCATGTCAGTTGAGCAAAATTTCTTGTATGTGAACTCCACCTTCCTCCCACTCTTATGTCCTCTTCTGATAGAGGCAGTCAGCCTTGACAATCAGCTAGCATTTTGATAGCAGGTGTTTGAGAGATTGTGATCCATTCCTAAGGTAGGAATGAGCAATTGCCACAGCAGCAGGGTAGCTATTAGCAACTCTATTTTAGCAGATAAGGAGAAAAAAAAAAAAAAGGTGGGGGGGGTAGGGAGGTTAGTGCAATATGTTTCTGGGACAGGACTTAAAAAAAGCACTCTGAGTGCAAAATTTTCTTCTTGAATAGCAGTGGAGAGTACTCAATCCTCATGAAGCTAAGAAAGCTTTCTCTTACTTGCAGCCCAAAACCAATTTGAAATGTTCCACTGCTCCCTCCAAGCTCACCAACAGAGCAGTTACAACGTGGAGGACATCACAGATGTGGTCAGATCTGACCACAGCGTACTTGCTGAAGGAAATCACACTAGCCAACTTCACTTGTTTAAAAAGTTAGGAGGCACAGGATCTTGTACGGGCCTTCTGCTCATTCAGAGGTGGGGTTCTCCAGAGGAAACTGCACACTGGAGGGCATTGCATATACACAGACACATGCTGCTCTCTCACAGCAGGTACCAGAATCTCTGCCACTGTCACCTAAAGATGGCATTCAGAATTGAAGGTATATAGCAGCCATACTTATAAAAGCAACACATGAAGCAGCAGTGAGTTTAGACCAAAAACATCAGTGGAAAAGACCCCAGGCTATTAAATTCAGTGAAAATCCACTCAGCAGCTGAAAGTAAAAACGTAATCCCATGGGATTGCCCAAAATTAACAGCCCCATCTATCAGTAAAAAGCTGTGTAACTACTGCTGGCTGAACATCAGTGCTCTGGAATGGGATTGGGATGAAATGAAAGGAAAAACGAGCATCAAATAATAATATGACTTTATTGGTGTCCTTTTGTAGTTCTTCTTTCTGAGAATTCATTACCAGCAGAAATTAGAGTATCACCAACAAAACAAAGGAATTTAGGGCTAGAAGAATGTCAGCATTATGTTAGCCAGTAGTCTATGCTTAGATCCTGCATTGACCATTTATTAACTTCTTCTTACAATAACATTTCAGAGGCCTGAACTTGCCACTAAAGACTCTTCCTTTGACTTGCCACCACAAGAGAACACTATGCATCAGCCAGGATATGCAAAAAAAGAATGATCCAAAGAGATGGTGATCTCTCCTTGGGTATCTTTAAATGGTGCATGTTGTTTTCCTGGCTGAAAATTATTTGTAAATATGGACAAATGACAGGATAGCAACAAGAAAGAGTCATCCTGTGGGGAAGGTGCCATATGGTACACAAATCCCATTAAGAGGGTTTAATTGTTATTTTAAAGCCTACAGACAAGCAGGAATAAAAGGGAGCCTAGTTCAGATTTTCTCCAGATCCCAATTTTGCTTACATTTTGGTCACACTGAGAATGCAAGATCCATTCCTTCTCCTACTGGTAGCCGTTAAGTATGACTGAAGGAAGGTGGAATAACCTCCAGTTACTGTAAGCAAAAACCAATAAGCCAGTGTTGCACATTACCTTTCCCTGAGTCACCAGGCTCCTGCAGTGTTTACGTGCCAGCAGCCAGTCCTTTCTCAATTGCACTGATAACTTAACTCGGAGAAGCTGGTTCATCTATAATGCAGTGATGGGATTTTCCCGGTTTAAAATTTGTTTGCATCTCTCGTCAGAAGTAACCCACCCTCCTGACAGAGCCATAAGGCCAGGACTGCAACTAGCATCACTATTCACATCTATTTCTTCTTTTGTTTTTTGGTTTGTTTTTTCTTCCAGGTGATGTAAAAGAAATTAACCGGGAGGTCTTTTCAGTCAAGGTGGCTGTACTGCAACCAAAGGGGCTGCAACTCACATTGGTTCCTTATGTCCCAGGCTGGGTTTTCTTGTCACTGCCATGTTGGAAATAAAAGAGAAGAGGAGATGGTTAAGTACTACCTTCAGCAATCAAAAATAATGGCATGCAGGTAGTTTGTCAAACTTCAAGCAGTGGAAAAAAATGACCTCTTAAGATGTATCTTGGCTGTTCCATGAAGAGTATAACTGAAGTATCTAGCTTCATTTTATTAAATTGGTATGTGGAAATATTACATAATTTAGAATCGCAGGCTTTGGTTAAAGCTCTGATTGCAAGATTTTAATTTTTTTAATTGGGCCTTAGACATGTTTAAGTCCACAAAATTTAATCCATCTTTACCTTTTTGCTTCAATGTGACTCTTGTTAGCTCCCTAAAATTAGATTTTTAATCTCAGATTGGCACCCCATTCTCTGCCACTCAAGTATCACAAACAGTGAGAAGATTATGGCCACTTATGTAGTATCTATTTTCCTATAATCCTTTTAGCACCATAAATGCTAAATATAGCACCCAGTTTAAATTAGCTTTAACCTCAAGTTGACTCCAGTTAACTACACAGGAACAGTCAATTTAAATACACTTCCCTCTCCCCCCTCAAAAAAAACCTAAAAATATTCTCACCTTTTTTTAAAAAAAAAAGGTAGTAAGCCGTTGAGTGCATATAATCAGATCATCTCAACAGGGGTGAATTCTTTAGCAGCTTTTTGGAAACACAGCTATTAGTCTGCCACACGCAGGTAGACTGGTTAAAGTACTCACATTTGCAAACAGCCATCCCAAAAAGAAACTGGGGCTGCTCATACAGCTCCTTTATGCTGGCTATATTTGCAAATGATTAACACTGAACATCAATCATTTTTGTGAATCAGACATCCACTACTTTTTCCAGGCAGCCCTTTGGAAGCTCCATGAGACTGTCACAAGGAAAACTGACATACCCTTTAACTAGGGGAGGACTGTCACTAGATCATCCTAAGTCACTAGTGAGAAGAGTTAAAACAGGCTCAAAACCCGGAACAGGAATGACTTGGTTAAACAGCTGCAGGGAACCACCGTCCTTTGCTTGGCAATTGCTTTGGGAAGAATTATGTCCTCAGTACCAAAGCAGGGGCTTCAGAAAGGCTGCGAGAGAGCAGAAGTCTCCCACAGTCGGACAGGGATACCTGTAAGTGACCCCAGGGAGTGAGTGGGTGCCAGCTCCTGCTCACTGCAGCCAGCTTTACAGTGGGCGTACACTCAGGCTGCCAGAGCTCACTCCTTGAATTTTAGTTTAGACTTTTACAGGTTACATACTTACTCATTAACCTGTATGTTCTATTTCCGCCTCCTCAAGAGAACTTATTTTGGATCAACTACGTTATTTCATCAGCCAGTTTGCCTGAGGAGTGTAACAGTAAATGACTCATGATAAACCAATCACCCTGAAGTAAACAATCATCAGGTGCAACACCCTTAAAGGTACAGCTGATCTCAAAATTTAGTACTGGATTTATTATGGCTGCAAGTTTCTCCATGTCTTACCTTTGCCTTCTTCAGGCACCACATGGAGAGAAGGGAAGTCCGCCCTCAGCAAGCCTGGCATTTTCTCACACTCCAGGAAGAGAATGACCACCAAGTCCTACCCTGGCATGAATGTCGCAGAAATGCAAATTTAAATATATCTGATTGAGTCTGCCCGTCCATTTTGCTTCAGCTTGTTAGGAACAATTAAACAGATGCCTAAAGCTGAGTAGTAAAATGAGTACCCAGGAGCTCTTCCCACAGAGTTTTCCTCCTTCACTTGGAGGACTGCCACACACACAGATTGTAATATTCTCAAATGTTCATTACTGAGATACAGTCATCTGTTAAATACAGACTGGAAGGAGAGGATAGATAGAGCTAGTCAAAGGAGAAATAATGAATCAGAAAATGTTCTTGTGAACTGCCATGACCACTACCAAAATATTTTGTGAGCTTCTGTTTAAAAAGCTGTGAAATGCTAGGAAAATAAACCCACACATTGAAAAGATGGTATTAGAGTTCTGCATCACAAGCAGAATCAAACTGACTGTAAGCATGAAATGCAGAGCCCATGGAAACAAACATGACCCTCATGCTGCTTCCGGAATGCTTTTCCTTCAGAAGCATCAAATTTATTTTCTTTTCTTGACAAGTTATACAGTGGAAGAGTGAACAAAATATTATCACCTACCTCTGGATACAAAACCAAGGAGTAATAAGATAGTAATCAAAATATCAGGAAATATCAGGAGGAAATATAAGCTCTGGGTATTTATGTTGAGCTTCCTGAAGCTAGACTGAGTACCTCATTGGCCTCAGCAGGAGTGTTGCTGCCTGAGGGGCACTTGGTCTCATTGAAACATGCGGAAAGAATCAGCACTGTAGGGAGGAGGGGGGATACAAAGAAGAAAGACAAGGACGCAATAGTTGAATCACATGTTTAGAGGAGAGATTTCTTCAGTTTCCTCATGTTACAATTTGCAAACATATTCAACTCATGACTTCAGCAACCTCTGACTAGGATCAAATTCCCTACTGCAGGTGGTGGACAAACATCCCAAGTACATTACACACTTTAGAAAAATAAGTCATCTGGGTTTTGATAAACAAGACACTTGCAAATAAAGTGCTTCTGTTTACTTTCATTCTGCAGAATTTTTAAAACTTGTCAATTCCTTCAAAGAGATTAGCAAGTTAAGCAATTATCTATGCTCTCATTTCCTCATGCAGTACCAATTAGTTTAATCTTCTTGGCCTCTGCGATGGTACCATAAGACATAGCTACAGTATGAAAAAACACATCACTCCAGATGAACAAGGCTGCAAAGGTTTTGCTCTCCTCTTTAATATTTTTTAAACAAAAAACACCCCCAAAAAATTAAATAAAATAACCACACCAGACTTCATCGTAACTACAGTTTTTGTAATTTGCTTGAAGAATATCTAAAGGCAATTCCTCTCACATACATAGAAAAAAAAAAAAAAAAAAAGGAAAGAAAGCCCAATCTTTGAAATCTTTGCAAGCAGACAAAAGAGATTAATGTTATGAAAGTGGAGACACACACTCCCTCTAATAGTGAAGAGTCAGTATGTATTTTTCCAGGTTAAGAAAAAATTACAGTCACTAAGTGTGTGACAGTGACAAGAACCGCTTGCTGTAGCAAGTGAGCCAGAGAGGTAAGGTGTTGCAGAGGGAAGTTGTGCTGACAGAGGCACAGCAGTGACATCCCATAAGCTGTGTCCCTGTCTACCCAGGGGAAGCCCTCAAGCTGTGCCAGTGGAATGGCAGACACTGCTCCATGCTGTCTCCATACTCTATTTTCTTGATATTACAGCCTCTGAGGAAAACAACTTGTTACTAGCTTATCAGAGTTCACTACCTGCACAGCCATTTGTGGGAAATGTAGAAATAATTAACACTGACCAAAATTGATGCGCAAAGGAAAGCTCTTCTGCCTCCCGACTCAAATTCTCTTCATTCAGTCCTGCATTATCATTACCAGAGAACATTGAACTGGCATATTTCCACTGTAGAGACAAAATAAATGCTTTTACACCAAATTCTACATCCACAGCCAGGAAAGCTTATCAGCTTGTGCACACCTGAGGTTGTTCTGTGGCATCTCCCATCACTGGAGCAGCCTTAGTCCTCTAAAAGGGAAGTGCAACAAGAAAAATATTTCTACAATACTGCTCTACAATGTTAGGCTTAGCCGGTGCTGCACATCCTCAGTTCTGCCAGTTCCCTGACCAAAGCACTAGACTTTTTTTTAACATGGAATAGAGATGGACCGATTTCATACAAGCTTTCTCTTCACACTCCCCTCAAGACAGCACTGAAATCAAACTCATAGCATATTGCTGTTATTTGTAATGAAACAACTGATCTATGCACCCAGGATGTAATGTCTAATTTCTGCAGGGGGCGTCCAAATCCTGCTGGGGGCTCACAGCCTCACGTCTCTTCAGGCTGTCTTTTCCAGAGGCCTGGGGCTAGCTGCTGGGAGAGCTGGAGAGGCGTGTTATCACTACGACCAAACATGCACAAAATGTAACCATATTAATCACATTCAACCCAATCTACTATCCCATAAGGGCTGCTGAGGGAAGAGTCAGTGGCAGGAGCACACATGCCAGGGGCCTAAGGACGTGTGGCCATTTGACCTGCTCAGCCTGACCAATGGCAGCGCTGTGCCCGTGTCACTGCTGAGAAATACAAACAAAACACTTGGCATCTCTCAGCTTTGCTTTTTCTGAAAAGCCAACGTTGCCACCATATTATTTTTTCTCTCTTGTTGCAGTAAGGAGCTTCACAGAGCCCACAACCTCTGTTCACCCCGCACGTGCATAGAGCACTCCGGGGTGCATATTCAGACATGAACTGCAAAGGCCTTTCCCACAGCCCACCAGGTTCTCTTGCTATTAGTTTTCCAGACTGTCCCTCACTCCAGAAGCACACTTATACAGAGACGTGAGCCAAAGACAGGGAACCGTACCCAGTCAGCTCTTCCCAACTGCCAGGGTACCTTCCTTCTCTAGAAGGACTACCCTTCCAGTCCTAGAGATATGATAAGTCTCCTAGAGGTCTCTAACCAGGGGAACCACTTACAAGCAGGGAAATTCATTCCCCCAGTAGACTGTTTCTTGTAAGATCAAAGTGCTGGAGAGAGAAAAGTCCCTGCTTCGCTTACTGAGGGGAAGTATCTGGTGTCCTGAGCATCCACTAGTTCATCTAATACAGTGACTTGTCTCCATTTACTGAATTGATTTGGCATATGAATGTTTACTCTACTGAGTGTATTTAAACTAATGGTTGCTAAAGCAGCTTATGTGACTTTTTAATCTAGCTTTTCCATACAATCATTTGTGGAATGACTGTTTGAAAGGGAAACAGGCAGGAAACTGGGGCAAAACATCCAGTGACAGACACTGAAAATAGTATGACGTGGCCACAGCACATGCAATTACGCAGGAGGATTTGTGATTCATTACATTTGGACTACTTTCCCTAGAGCTGAGCGTTTCTACAGGCCTCCTAACTCACTGCACATGCACACTCCCTGTGAGCGGATCTCAGAAAAGCCCTGAACAGGCTGCACTTTACAAAATTAGTTTCATCCTCTGAAGCAGAAAATACAAATTCCCCCACCAGCCGCTTTCCACAGGGAGAAAGGGGACATGTCCTGTTGGAGGCCCAGCCAGGTGCCTCACTCCCCTGTGCTCACTCTCAAAGCTTCTGACCATTATTAAGCGCTGAGGCAACAGGAGCATTGGTCACTGAAATACAGTTTCAAAGGCCTGCTGCAATGTGAAGAGCCTGGCTCTGATCACAGATTACCTGATTTACTGAGCACATGTAATATTCTGTCACTGTATGGTGGAAGCCTCTTTGTGCCAGTTTCCCTTAGAGAAAATAATGTTGATGTCTTACAAAATGCCAAGATCTGTTAATCTATTATTAAATATATCTGTGTCATACTACTTTTCTTTTCAAGGTCTTCCGTATGTTCTTACGGTAATTAGGCATGCCGCATCAAAAATCAAATCAGGGCAAAATCATATTACCCCAACATGTCACAAAAATCACATTTTTTCAGCATATGACAGAAAAAGCTAATCAAAGGACAGCAAACAATCTTTGCAAGAGTAATCATTAGATTTACTTTTAATGCATCACACATGACCTTCAGATGACTTCCCCAGCTCGTGCACTGCAGGCTCACCTACCCACCATGCTGAAGAACTGCAGACAACACAGGGACACTTCTAGGCATCATATGTAGCCCATAACACCTTCACGGATCCTTTTCTAGACATTGTCACTGTGCTCTTTTATGTTATGACTGATAAATTGACATAAAGCTCATTTTTAAAAATGAGAAATGTCTAAGCCTGCTGTTCTGATACTGAGTTTCTTACCAGCATTGGTACTGCTTCAAAACTAGAAATGAAAAACCCAGTCCAAGATAGTCTGAGGGGACTTGTGCTGCCCAACCCATCAAGCATCTCCACTTGTACATGCACCCACAGAACCAGGAGCCAAGGCTACTCTCACAGTCACAGCTTCCCAACAACTGTCCCATTGCATTCACAACAGCCAAGAAGCACAGCTTGAGAGCCTCTGCTCAGAGCAGGCAGTTGGTGATCCAAGATATAAATATAGTAAAAAAAGCCAGGAAGAGATACATAACACAAACACAATTACAGTTCCTGGGTATTAAACACCGTCTTCAGCTTCCTGAAGAAAACTCAGCTTGAAGAAAACATCAGCCTGTCTCCAAAGGTGAAGAGTCAGTTCCCATCATCTCTTACAGCAGGAAAAGAAAAAAAATCACCTTTGAGTAATCTCATCCAGGGGATAATCAAGTTAGCTCAGCCTGGCAGACACTGTAGATCTGAGAAGCAGGAGGAGCAGATGCACCGCAGCTCTTTATGAAAGCCACATTCATTCCCGGGTGGCTGGAGCCATGCTCCAGGCAGGGGAGTCCACTTTTCTGGCCATCCCACCTACTCACAGCAACACCTGACTGGTATGATTACTTAAACCACAACATCCACCTGGCAGTGGATTTCTGAGTGATTATCACATACCTCAGGTCGCCTCTGGACTTTAATCACCCGAGAAGTGTGATAATCTCCAAAATACACGCCCAGTTGTGGCTTATCAGTGGCAGAAAATGACAGTGATGCATAAACAACGAGCTGTGCTTCCCACGTGCTTGGATCTGGAATGGATCCTGGTAGCCAATTCATGCCCTCTGTTGGGTCCAGTGCAGAAAAGAGCTCCTTTTTTTGCCACTGCCAGCTCAAAGGCACACCACAAAGTCATCTCCAAATTCACCACATCAGATATTTGCTGAATAGATACTTGCATGCACAGCTGGGAGAAAGGTCATTCAGTGTTCTGCCTCTCAATTTTTATTATTGAAAAAAATAACGTTATATGGACAAAAGCTGCTGAATATAGACCATCAGTCCAAGACTGATGGCATGAAGTGGTAGAAAGCTGAGCAATGAGAAGGGAAAGCCACAGGTCTCTGATAACTATTTTTGGCTTTTAGAAATTGCTTTCATGAACTCTCAACAGGGGTAGATGACACTTCCTTCAGTCTCACAGGGACTTTAGCAGAGGCGTGGACTGTTTCTGTTGAATGTTGAATTAGTGAAGAGGTGGACTACAGGATCTCCTACAGAAATCAGGGTGCCCCCTCAGCACCCATCCAGACTGTATGAAAAGGAAGATTGGATAAGTAAGAACAGAACCAGAGGGGGTTTTAATTCCAAGATGACACCAGAAGTATGCCTGAAAACATAGAAAATATTCTTTGGAAGGAGGCCAAGATACGGAGGTGCATCTCAGACACTAGTTACAAAACAGCTGAAGCACCTAAAGCCCTGGCTGGCTCGTCCATTCAGCTACTTGTCTAAGGAGCCCAGACACAGCTCAGCTTCTGATTTATTTTAGTCTCACAGGACAGAGCTGACTATAACAAGTCAGAGGGAGGTTCATTGTCCGGTCTCCTCAGGCCAATGGCCACTGGCAGAGCACTTCACTGCAGCTTAATCTGCTCTAAGCAGCCCAGACAGAGCAGCTGCCGTTTGCTTTGTGCTCTCGCATAAATGCTGCGGATTTTACTGTGAAATCTGGATTTGACAAACTGGGAGCAAATAAAGACAGCTGATGATGATAACCAAGCATCTGAGCAGATTGCCCTTAATAGAAACAAACTCTGCCAGAAGATTTCTTTTTCCTGTAAGAAACTTATATTTTTAAGATTCATCTGTTTGTTTGCTGTTCACTAAATACATAATCTGAACAACATTCATCACCTGCACCTTCACTGACATCATCTTAATGCACTACTGATGTTACAACAGAAAGAAAAACCCCACAATGTCATAGTCAAATTAATATCTCCATTGATCATAAAACACAGCATACTTATCCTCAGAGAGAGGAAACCTTTACGATAGTCCTCATGAATGTTTGTAGAATACAGAACTAGGTTATCCTCGTACAAAAGACCTGCTGAAGCCAATAATTTTGAGGTAATTCCTATGTGAGGAAGAAGTTGCTAAATGTTCTACTAAGCACAAAGATACCAACATTTTGTCATAAGTAGTGCATTCCTTGACTAAACTCTGTCTTCTAACTCTTAATTCCTTTCATATAATTCTACCACTAAATAAATTCCATCACCTTACACAGAAACTAGTGAAGATATATAACATTTATTAATGAGCGTTCTAAACACACAACTGCCATTAGAGTATGAAATCAGAGAGTTAATGTTTCTGTGCAGAATTCAGTGTTAGCATGTACCAGCCAAAAACAATACTTGTTAAAGCAGCAAATTAGCGCTTATACTCTTAAGCAATGGAGAGTGAAGTTTACATATCAAACACTCTAAGATGCAAGAGGAAATATCAAATAAGTGAGTTCTGTCGACTTGAAGGTGGAATTAATTTATTGGTATGCCTCAATAACTTAAGTTCCTTCTCACTTCAGAAAAACAAGTCTTTTTTTACATGCAAAATGTGGTATCAGATCTTTGTGATAAGGAATGAAAAAGCAGCAGTTGCTCCATAGCTCAAATAGGAAAATAAAATATGTTTTCACACCAAAAAGACAGGCAGAAATGCTGTGCTGTCAGTAACAATAAAATACTATCTAGTAAATAGAAGTGAGTTACAGTAAACAGAATGAACCCCCATTCCCTGCCAGGCTGCATCTCCTATAGCAACTGGCATATGTGCAAAGTGAAATGAAATTCTATCAAATAATGCTTCTCCATCTGCTTACGTTCTGCTTTTTCTATGCTCTCTTTTGCCTTTGCTGTCAAAAGATTTCCCTAAATGCTAGGCACTAGATAATCAGATGTGGGGCCGAGATGAAAAAGGGCTTTTTCTTCCCCCAAAAAATACACGCTACCTTCGCACCCCCTGCTGGGCAAAGAGCAAAGCGTCCGGAGAGCTCCTGCCAAGGCCACCGCCCCCCCACCTCTGTCACCTGCATTCGACTACTGACCAGTGGTTTTCACGTTAAACATTTTATTTCTTTGAATTCCGTGGTATCAGTTCGATTCTAGTCATAATCTCTACTGGCTAGAATTGCAGTTAGTGAAAAATTTACACATAGGATTAAGGAAAGATGAGGGAACCCCATGAAAACTCATGAAAATTTTATTATCACATTCTTGCAAGGTCACTCAATTCTTCACTTTTGATAAGGAAGGAAACTTCTTGTGCCAGGCAGAAAGACCATTCTAATACCAAAAAAAACCCCAAAACCTCTTAAGTGGCAATGTATCATCAAATAACACATAGGGAGGACAAACATTTGCTAGTGACTGAAAACTGGCCTTTGCTTTTGACATGTGGGAATCACTGTGGCAGATTTTCTGTAGCGAGGATGGTGAGGCCTCTTCTGGAATCTTGACTCTCTTGCTTTAAGGTCAGCAGCAGTAAATCACAGCATGATGATTTTATTCGTATCAGTATGCTTTATTAATTTAAATAGTAATCCAAGGGGAAAAGTTCATGTTACTCAGCAGAAAATGTATTAAAATAAAAGTATTCAAGAAAGATACTAAAGAAATTTGATAAACTGAAATAAGTAAATACCTAAACAAAGATAGCAATAAAGCTATTTTTAAATAGCATAACTGCTGTTATGTCTATAACCAGAAGGTGGCATTAAATTGCCACAAATCTGCTCCAAGTGTCCTTAACTCCTGCCTGCCAGAGCCTAGCAGGGAATAGTCCTGCACACTTCACACAGCTACAAACCTGTCATTTAAGCTACAACTTGGGTTAAGTCCCTGGAATTAGAGCATTGTAAGCAATAACTAATTCGTGCTACATTGGCTACAAAAATGCTTTATTTCTTCCCTCCTGTCCCCACCATGCCACTGGCCTCTGGCATATCTGCCCTGGCTGTTCTGGAAGACCACTGAAACTACAGGACTCAGAAGGACCCCACATCCTTCAGTGTGTACAAAATACGCAATACTATCTCACATTAGCGGTGGAGCAGAACCTCAAAAACTCAGGGGAGGTTCAGAGGGACACGTTCGCATGATCCTTACAACTTACATCATCTCCAATGCAAAGGTCACACTACAGAAACCGAGGGTTTGGCTGGGTCCTTTGTTGGTTTATAGCAAGTCTGTGGGCCACACTGCCATCCTGCCTCTCCCACAGTGTTTCTGTGCAACTTCAGGGATATTTTTTCATTGCTTGCCCAGAGGCTTCCTAGGTTTTACTGAGAGAGAAGTTATCTCAGTAATTGGTCCACAGCCTGGAGCCCTACCCAAGTGCAATGGAAAGCATCCTGGGTGCATGGAGTCATAGAGAAAGTGCCTCGCAGATGGCTTAAGTTTTGGGAAGGAAAACGCACACATGCACAACCATGCACTGACACCAAAGAGAGCCTCAGAACCCTCAGAGTTTCCTCTGTGTTGTTTAGTTGAACAGGAGGCTTGCTTCCCTCCTGCACTGCTTTGGATTGGCACTGCTTCCCTCAGTCCCAAGGCCGACACGCACTCCTGAGCAGTGGCACACCCTGGGGCAGGCACTGCTCTGGCTGCACTACCAGCTGTCTGTCACAGATGCAGAAGAGCTCTCTCATGACATATAAAGAAGAAGTTAAAGGGATGCTGGGAATACCCTGGTAAATCTGCTGTTACAGAGCAGCACTCACGCCTGCACTGCACACGAAGCGAGTGGCAGGGTGCACGAGTAGCACTAGAGACACCTACTAACACAGTTCACCTGGCTCCAAGCTGCCCCTCGGTGTGATGGCAAGATTCCCAAGCAGATGAAGAGCAGAGCAGGCAGAGAAGAAAGAACAGGGTCCTGCTCCCCTTGGCCTGCCACATCCCCACACCAAGTCACAGCCACACCACCCCCTTTGAAGGAGAGGGCTTTGCTGCCAGGGGGCTAACTGCCAGTCAGACAGCCAACAGCATGCAAACGCACGGTGCTCTGCCCATGAACCGTTGCTATCTCAACACAGACTCTAGCATACTGTCAGAAGAGAACTATATAACAAAAAAAAAAAAAAACATATTTTTATAAGATAGTTCAACATGGGTTTTTTTTTCATTTTCCATTTTTAATGGTTCGTCATCATTCTTTTTAGTGAAGTCTTGTCCTGTTTTATTCTAGTGTTACTCCACCAAAAAGGACACATTTGGGAGAAGTTGCCATATACTAAAAAGTAAAACGGGAAAAAAAAAAAAAAAGTAAGCATCCTAAGCTGCAAAATGGAAGGATCAACATGCTGAATATTTCAACTCTAATGCAGAACGAGGTGACAGGGTGAACACTGGAGCTTCCTTCTTTCTGTGATCATTTCTGTGTAGATGTAAAAGAAGACTCCAGCAGTTCTCTCAGTGAGCTTTGTCCTTATCGGAGAACTTATTTGCAGATTTGCTTGGGAAATAAATAAAAAGAAGAATATATTATATTTATTCCTATCTTTCAGATAAATAATTATGAGATTTCTGAGTGTTTGAAGGTTTATTTGTTTTAAGGAGAAGGAAGAGGCTGCAGTGATGTCATGTGTAAAAGATCAGCTTTGCCAACAGTCCAGACAAGAATACCTGCATGCAGAGGGAAAGCAGAGAAATAAAATTCAGGGTTGGAAGAAGCCTCGCCATTTGGGTTATCAGTCCTCTGGATCAGCATAACATTCTGGCAGCCCACAAATCTACATTTCTTTTGCCTGATACTCAGTGGCAGAGGGACAGAAAGGACAGACTGAGACCAAGTCTCAGCATGACATGAGTTAGATGTGGTCAAAAGCCATACCTGGAACCACCACATAAACATGGTGGGGGTGGCAAGAAGTGTTTTTATGAGCCCTATTACTGCTGCCTGAGAAAAAGTAAGGCAGGGAAAGGTTTGGAGTGCACAGGTAACAGCAGGCAGCTCTCATCAAATGCACAGTGATGTTCAGTTTGTAGCACATGAAACTGTCAGAAGATTGAGTGCTCAGAGAGACTGAGGGAAATGCAAACGGAGCCCCCGGAGGGGAAATATTTTTCAGCAGGTCATGAGCAAGCCAATAATGATTTCCACTTCATTTGTATGTGTGCTAAACATACTTGGCATTACTTCAGAGACTGGGGTCAAAAGTTCGATGATTATAGATCTTTTCTAAAGGCATTGTGCTAGAAGATGCATCTGGATAGCTGCTAGGGGAGGGTCAGAGCCAGGTTTGCACTAACCCTTACCACTGCTCTGTCCTGGTAGGGTTTTCCAGCTAGATCCATTACATATGTAATCAGCACACTGAAAAACAGATACAAAGCTCATCCTGCATGCCACCTCACTGCCAGGATGCTTCAGAACACCAAACAGGAAGCAGAGCAGGTAGGGCCAGCATTCATTTTTCATCTCCCTGTAGGCTTTCCATGCTGCCAGTCTCCTGGGCGAGTAAGAGCCTTCCTTTGCTCCAGACTACCTTCAGCATGTCCTCTGAAAACATATCCAAGTATAGCACACACAAAAATTAAGTCATGCATATATGGGGGAAGGGGACGGATAGCCATCTCCCCTATCCACTGTCAGGGAAAGGTAGATAATTACAGAAAGGTAAACTAAGGCACATTCAGTTAGCCAGTGCCTAACACAGAGAATGCAATAAATCAACATACACACTACTCTTGCTTTCTCCAGAGTGGTGCCTGCACTGCACTTGAGGCCCTTGCACACATTTCAATAGCCACCGCTTTCTCACCACACAGCAGGATACCTATTTTCCAGGCACAAACATAGCAACTGGTCTTGAGAGTATCCTTACAAGGTTTAAAATGGGACCTAACTGTCTGCTAAAGGACCTTTTGGACCAGCCTCATTCCCCCGGCCAAGTAGTAGCAGATACCTCTTCCCAGCCACTGGACAGCTCTGTGGCCAGCCAGCATCCCTCTAAGGACCTCAGCCCCCTGAGCAGCACCAGCAGGCAGCTCCCTCACAGCCATTGCCATGGCCTTGCTGGAAACAAAGGACACTGCACCCTTAACTGCTTCACTGCTTGCCTCCCCATAGTGCAGCAGCATAAATCCCAGTACTACCTGATTTGCCTTGATTTGAGAGAACCAACAAACAAAGGGTCAGACAACTGCCAGTGTTTTAACCTCACCCTTTAGGCTTTTGTGGTTTGATGGACTCACATCAATGCTACACGCTCCGAGACACACGGTGGCGTCCTCCCCATGCCTCCTTAAGGTGGTTCTTACATTGCCCCTTATAGTGCCGGTGGCACTTGGCTGTTGCTGCTTGGGGATTAGCTGAAAAGAAAATGACCTTGTAAGCATGGGTTTCTCTGCCTGAGGAAGACAACAGAGCTGCAGCAAAAAAAAAGAGGAGCAGTACACAGCCACAAAGCTGGGCATGTCCCTTTGCACCAGCTCTTGATGTTGTGGCCCTTACCTTTTTCTGAAACATACATGTGTGACAGAGACTCTCACAATACACTGAATTTCAGCACACAGTTTGATTTTCTTTATTTTGAACTGGCAGGAAAGGGCAAGATTTCTGTTGTCCGCAAGTGCATTACACGGACCATGTTTTCCAGCTATGAGTAGCCTCCTGGAAAAGAAATCTTCCAGGGAAACCTCAAGCAGACTCAAAGGAAATAGAGGACCAGGTCAGTCAAAATGGATTCAGATAATGAATACTGGATGGGGAAGAGATGAGTTCATTTTTCAAGGACTCCTGGGCAATTGTCTTCAACTGTAGTAAGAGTATACCCTTAGAGCATGCATTGTAAAAGATTGACAGACAGACATTGTCAATTTGACTTTTCACAATTGGGGGAGGTAAAGCTAAAGAAAACAAACCAATTTTTTTAATTGAAATTTCCCCCTCCTCTTTTTTTTTTTTATTAAATTCACCATAGCGACTACTGCAAAATAAATCTAACAAGAAGCCTGAATTTCTGGTTTCCATTGGCAGCCATTTGCACTGCTTGATTTAGGTCACTCACTAAAGCATAAGAACAATATTGCAAGACAACCTGCTTGAGTTGGTGGGTAAGAAGAAAAGCTTATCTAGACAGTATTAAATCTCTAAAATTGATTGCACCCTATTGCTTATGCTCCAGTTCCAGTGGCAGGAAAGGTATGAGCTGCCTTATTTACACACAGACACACACTAGTGAACTCATTCACACACAGCTGCTTTCCACCTCGGAGCAATGAAAGTTAATAATAAAAATAATTAAACCTCATCAGCTTTCAAGCATTTTGAAGCCCCAGAGCCCCATCACCAGACCCTCTGAAAATGCGTCAGCATCTTCATGAGAGAGATTGGGGCTTGGTTCCCACAGGGACTGGCTGCCAGGACTGCCACAGCACCTGGTCGTCACACTCCAGCAACAGATTATGGTATCGACTGCCCTGCTTTGGGTTAATTCATTTAATTGTCTCGCCACATCTTTTCCCATTAGGCTGATGTAACTTGTTTAAGCATATACAGATTGATTTACGACAGCACCAGGGATGTTAATCAGATGCCTGCTCTCCAGTTAATGCATGCTCTGCAAGAGATGCAGGACAATAGTCTCCCATAGGGGAGCTCTAGTTTTTTGCTTTGAAATCAAAGGCAGCCTCACAGCGAGAGCAAAATTGCACCTCACTAAGAATAGGCAGCTTCCACTAGCATTGCGGGTAAGGCAAGGTCATTGCCTCCTGCTCTCAATTCTCAAGTGCCATCTTCTTTAAATAAAACTGCAATCAAGGAAATGGAAAATCTCTTTAAAAGTTCACTGTTAGGAAATTATTTGAGTCCATTGAAATCTTAAAACCTTGTCAGGAGGTAAAGAGTCCCTTTTAAATGCATCCTCATTTGTCTCCAGTTAAGGAGGCACTTTCCTTTACAGCGTATGTTCAACATCCTTTAGCTCTCTGCTGCCTGTTTCCTGAATTTGCACTTTACTGACGTACAGAAGCCTATACAGAACAGTCTTTTCCATACATGGAGTTTAAGTCACACAGCGCATAGAAGAAATAATGGTCAGATACTAAGGAGATAGTCGAAAAACAGAGTTCTCAACAGTACTAACAAAAATTTTAAAAGTCTTTAGAAAAAACAGAACACTGCAGATCCAAGGTACTTTTAATTCTATTGCTGTTAGATGTATTCAGTAAGAATTAAGTTCATCTGCAGATGCCACCATCTCACAGAAGGTCAAAGAAAACTTGCCTCCGAAGTTTGTGCTTCTAGAAAAAAATAAATAAAATCCAAAAAACTCTGACACGTCCACTTTACCAAACTGCTAAAGGAAACTGAAGTTCTGATTCTGACTCTAACCTACATAACCAGACACTCTTTGTGATTACAACTGGGACACCACTAGTCCCATCACATTTTGACAGCAAATCCCATGCATCTTCCCACCAGCAAGAGGGCTTAGAGTAGGAGCTTTCTAAGATGATTCTCTCAGGTATTCCACCTGCTACCCACCTGGTCCTGCCTTGGCTAGCAAATGGACTTCATCTCCTTGGATGTGCAAATCCCTCAAAGGGTTTTCAGTACAATTTCTAAACACAAAGTTATTGGATGTGCTGACAAATCTCAGTACTTCTTAAAAAATTCATTCCACTATGGTCTTGTCTGCTCAGATTCAAGGGGGAAGAGGGGCCAAACTTATGCAAAATTTTATTTAAAATTGAAGGTGTGAAATCTTGAGCTGAGTTCCAAGCCCATCCCAGACCCTTTTAAACACAGCAGAGGGTAAGCTGATTCGGACATAGCCTAGAAAAGAGAAGAGCAAATACAACAAAAACTAAAAGTGACCAGATTGATGGCAGCAACAGAGGCTTTGAGGAGGAGAAACATTCACACAGTCAAAGCAGGGACATACTTGCAGAAGTAAATAACAACAATAGACCTTCCCTTTCACAGTTTTCTTACCTCATCTGACTTTTTCTGCAGCCAGGCCACAGTCAACAATGTCCCTCCATCAGTGCTGTGCAGCCTGGAGCTGGCTAGCAGCAGCCTTTGCAGATCCTGAGCAGGAACCAGGACAGCACTGGGCAGGGAGCAGGATGTGCTCCCATGGCATCATCCAGGCCGAAACACTTGGCAACACTACCTGTGGCTCCGCTGTCAAGCCCAGTTCTCACCCAGCAAGGGTCTCGGGAAACACCAACACTAAGAAAGATTTCCCAAAGCCCAGCATTGTCATAGAAGTGCTAAGGATGAGGCACTGGGAAGGAATGGGGAAACTAGCACTGACTCCAGGCAGGGAGGCAGAGGGAGCTGCACGGCCCCTGAGAGCCAGTCAGCACAGTCCAGGTTTCTAATGTCAGGTATCTCACATTTATAGCCAGTTCCTGGAGAACAGCCCTCATGCTGAGAGCAACTCAGAACATCTATAAATAAAACAAGTGAGACAACTGTAAATGTTGAACAAAGACCAAAAATATCCTTATCTAAGGTATTATTAAGTATGGATTATAATTTAGCTCTATTCAAAAATACCAAAGCCTACTCTGGTAAATCTAAAAGCACGAGCAGGAACCACTGCCTTTTGTAGCTTCCTAAGAAGACCCCCGAGCTGACAAAGGCCACATGGACCATATACTGCTCTGAAGCAGCACTTGCAACAGAAATCTCAGCAACTACTCCAAATGACAAAAAACACGATGAAATCACTACCTTCAGTTCTTCTGTCTCCACCCCCAGTTTACCCCAGGTGCTCACTCTAAAAGCAAACCAACACTAGCTTGTCCTAACCCAAGACTGGCCTCACCTGTTTTCTAAGCCCATCCTCTCTGGCAGCCTAAGACTCAGACCTTCCTGAGGAATCAGCCACGATGCACACCTACTGTTCCTTCCTAAATTTGTGTGGATACTAATCCTAAACACCTGCAAGTACCTACAAGGTGGCTCCTGTCCCCACTGATTTTATCTTAACTGCAAAAAGGAGCATTTTCTCCCCTTGTTCTCAGGTGCTTTCAATACTTTGAAATGCCTCAGCCATTCAAAAAGATGGAAGCAACAGAAATGTAACTTCTTATGGACAAAAGAACACAATAAGGAGATGGGCAAGCCCACTGATAAATTTTGCCACAGCCGCTCCTAACATGCTTATAATGTATACATGTGAGTAAATATCTAAGGCACTGAGTAATTAGCTAGGTTTATTTTTTCTGACTTTAATAACTCACATGGAAAAGTAGGATCCACTACAGCATTACATTGCCTCCAGAGGCTAACCCCTGTTTCACACTTTAGTCAGAATTGTCTTCTTTGCAAAAATTTTGTAAAAAGGCTTTACAAAATTGTCAGATGCCAGAGCTTTTCTTGACAGTGAAATTCCACTTAAATAATAAGAAGAAAGAAGCTGACCCATATCCTGTCACTGTGATATGTCACATACAATACATCCTGCAAACACATTTTTAATTCTTTGCCAAGATACTTGCCTTCCCATTTGTGTTTTACCGTTCACATTCAATTCATTCTCCTTGGGATGATGTTGATCACTTTACAAATTACTAAACTAAAATACCTGACAGGTTATTCGAAATATCATTCTTCTGTAGCCAGCATGAGGAGAATGCCCAGCATGATGGAAACCTGCATTTAAACTGTCAGGAAATCAGATTGCCAATCCGATACCATTTTATAAGCCACAGAAACTATTTGTGAGTGTGTGGAAGATGTGTTTCCTGCTGTCTTAGTTCTGAGAGGCTGTTAAGCAATGAGGAGCTAATGAGGAATTTGATTTTGATGACAGCAAAGCCCCAAGAGGTGAACAGACATGAGTGGCTAGTGGAGAAGCATGTTAAGTATCAGTAACATTAAAACATTTCTTCAGCTCCTGATTCCTGTGAAACTGGATGGGAAATAAGTGCATGCATAAACCTCAGCATTTTGGGAGAAAGGGTAGATTCTGTATTTTCACAATTGAAAACTGAAAAACAGCGTAACTTTGCCAAAAAAAAAAAATGATTGATTGGAGAACGTTTTAACAGACTTCCTCAAAAGAACAAAGAAAGACATGATAGGACAAAAATTATGCTAAAGTCCTGGGAAAATAAGCAGTCATTGAGAGGAATAGGATCATTCCAGATCTTAGAGCTGCTTCTTGCAGCTCAGAGATGGACAGTAATTGTCATCCTCATCTAATCCGGGACTGAGAGCAACTCTTTGAAGGACGTAAAGATGAGACTAAGGCAGTTTAAGCTGACACACAGTGGACATAGGCATAGGAGGAACAAGAAAGGAAAAGGTATTTCATACAACATTAGGGGATTACTCAAGATGTGAATTTTATTAGATAACTAAGTATTCTCCAATGGGAGAAATGGAAACTCCATTCACTCAGTCATTTAGAAGTAGACATGACTTTATCACAGACAATACCCTGTACTTTTAGAGTTGGAGGACACACTCGAATTTAATAGCTCTCTCTTAATTCTAACTGAACAACTGTCTATTACAACTAACAAGAACATCAACTATTGCTAGTGCTAATATAAGTTTAGACACAAACTCCTGAATTACTTTCTCTTTTATCTCTCATCTATTTTTCTGTCTCTCTCTAAGCATTATTGCCAGAGTGAAGCAGCATGAAGTATGGATGCCACATTAAAAAAAACACAGATCATTTACCATTCCCCTCCAAAAAAAACCCACCCACATTATGACAACCATTTATAAAGAGCAACTTTGCTTATTGAGCACAGCTTTTAAAGAAATGGATGGGCACAATTTCACGTACCATCACCATCATTTGTCACACCTCTATCATGCATGAAATTTTGACAGAATTCCAACAGACACAGTGTCCCCGGCAGGCTGTGTCTGGTGGCTCTTCCTGTTAATGCCAAAAGCCCTGCTGGCTGAAGGGGCTAAGGCTTGTCCAGCCAGTACTGCCAGCCAGGCTCACCCTGTGGGAGCCTGAAGCAGGACCAGGAGCATCGAGCCCTGCCTGGCTGCCCCCCACCCAGTGCCACCAGCCATGGGGTTTGCCAGCCCTTGCCAAGTTTCCCTCTTTCCTCTGCTCTTCAGAGCTCCTGTATGTGACTTTGTATGCCCCTGCCTGCACCCACGTGTCTGCCTGCCTTGGGAACATAGATTTTAGTGCCCAACAGAAGGGGCAGGAGGCTCAATTACCATCGATATACAAGAATATATTAATGACTAAAGTAAAATACACAATGTTTTCTCAATAATTCCACTCATGGTAATAATTTATTGATTTCTGTTTGACAGCCCAGGCATTCTGTGCACAAAAATGTTTTTGAAATTAAGTTGTTGAAAATGGACTTTACCTTATATCCCTTCCTTTTTCCTCCATCAAACTTCTAAAGCTTATAACATATTTGTCAATCTAGGAGAGGCTCTCTTATTTGGCAGGATCAGATTAGCAGGTCTTTTAATCAGAAACTAAAATTACAAAAGAAACACGTAATTAGTTTATCACTAAGTGCTAAAATGTATTGCCATATCCTTAAGAGGACAAGTTCTCTATTGCAGACATTAAGTGCTCAGGCTATTAAGAAAATTAATATTTTGCAGGCATGAGGAATTCTAACTCTCTGACTCAGTGTTTGGACTCCTCATAGAAAGTTTTTTTTCCTGTGCAAAAGAGACTCCTAAGGATGCACAATTAACTTCAGTCCATATCTGACAGCAGAGTGCATCACAGCAGCTGTTGCTTCTCTCTCTCTGTAAAATCGCCCTGATATAGCATCAAAAAATGTCATTCGAAACTGCAAGGACTATAAGTCAGTAGCTAGCAGGACAAGCAAGTGCATATTGTACAAGTCATTTTTTTCTGTTTAACTATTCAGACATCAATTTTGATGTTTGTAGAGAAATCTTTCTCATTTTTACAAAATTCCCAATGTAGGTAGGTCTTTCTAATCTAAAGTGAGTGTTACAAGTGTGACCAGTGGGTCATACTAAACTCTGCTTTCCCCTCATCATCAACTTCAACTGAAACAATCATCAGACATGTAGGTTTATGTACTTAGATGTGTGTTATGTATTTTCTGTTGTTTCTGAGATCTTGAAGATCCTAAATGTAATTTCCCTTCCTGGGCCTTCGGCTTGTTTAGGATTCGAGAATAAATTCCTCCCTATGACAAAACAATCATCATAAACTGCATTTTCCTTCATCTACAGCCTCTAGAGCAAAAAAAGCGGTGCTCTGATGCAGTCAACTCTGTTCTTTATATAGACCTAAAATCTTCTCCATCTCCTTGACATTAACAGTGGCTTTCCAAAACCTCATGTTCTGCACTGGAGGACGAATGAAGTACATCACCTCCTCCACATTCCTCCTCTCAAACCAGTGTCATATCTTCTGGGTATTGGGACAAAAGTACAAAATTTTAAAAGTCATCTCATCTCACCCTGAAGCCCTTCCCAAATATAATTATGAATTTCTGAGACAAACACCAGGGAGACTTTTTTTTAATTTACTGTGGGTCCATCAACTTTGACCACATCTGAAGGTACATTTTCTCCCCATTATTTCTGTCTAGTCAAAGAAGCTCACGTAGCGATGACGCATCTCTTGCAGATAAGGGTATCTGCTGATTTGATTTACTAAGAAGGCTAAATTTATTATGCAACATTTTACAAGTATAATTCTGCTTTCCCTTGCTGGTAATAAATTTGATATCAGCTCCCCTGAGAAAAGAGAACCAGTCCCTTTATTATCCAGACATGACCCCCAGAGCCAGATTCCATTTTAGAGATGGGAAATGACCATATCTCTGATTAAAGGGGAAACTTTAATCAAATAAAGTGCCTCATCAAGCAAGAGCCAAGATTCCAATACTCCTGACTGCTGCACAGCAACGATCCAAAGTCATATCTGCCCCCAACCCATTACCGCTTACTGCAAACGTGATATCCATCCCAAACAGGAGGTACATCCTTCAGCAGTTTCCTTATCATCCTGGGAGCTGCTCCTCCTGTGCCCATAGGCCCTCACAGAAAACATGTTCTCAGGCTGATACTCCAGGGCCTGTTGGAGAAACCAGAGCAGAATGGGCTTTGTGGTGTTTCTGTTGTTTGTTTGTTTGTTTGTTTTCTCCAATTAAATCAGTCTCACAGGTGACAAGTAATCTGAATCAGGCAGCCAAGTGCAGCATCCACGGCCTTCATCTCAGTACCCTTCTAATAAGACTCTTCTTATTCTCTCGGACACTTTGCTTCTCTACATTCTGAAGTGATCTTTTGAAGCATCTAGGATACAAGCTTATTTAGAGTCCCAGATCAAGAGCTTTGTCCTTATCATCAGTGCTGTATTTCTGCAGTTTTACAGTGAGGGTAGTAAATGAATAACAATAATGTTACCAATAACAATACAGATGTCTAGGAGTATTATTATTTTAAGTGTCCTTTAAGACTCTACTTCTGCGTGAGCACAATCAGATCTGTATGCCACTCCTTGCAGGGATCTATCCTAAAGTCTTTCTGGCCATCTAGACAGTTTTCTTGCAACAAAGCAAGATACAGCAACTGACAGATAAATCATCTCCCTTTCAGCCACGGAAGCCTAGCTACGCAAGCTAATGAAGGCGCTAAACTCCACATCTACACAGGAACCGCTCGGCTGAGAGATCCAGCTATTTCCTACAGCCTTCTGCAGAGATCTTCGGTGCATCAGCCCACATGTCATTTCAGCTACGGGAGTAATGATAATTTACCTTCTTAATTTATCTTCCTAATATTAAAGCCTCTGCACCGAGTGAGGCCCCTCACTCCGCACGGCTTCCAGCTGCAGCACTGACCCGACCAAACGCAGGGAGTATGCAGCGGCACCGGCCTTGAAGATGATTTCCCTGGTGTTTGTCAGTGTTACGCACGCACGGAGGAAGATGCTTACTGTGTTGCTTTCTGCTTCCTTCCCAAAGCACCTTCGGAGTTCTCCTCGGTGGGAGCGCTGTCCCCCGGAGGGGACACACCCCCTGAGGAGGGGCAGAGCTCGGTCCAGCCCCATTCCCCATACTCGATCGTGCCCCCGGGCGCCCCTGCGCCCTGTCCCGGCCCGGTGCGGAGGCACCCCGGGCGGTGGAGCTGCGCTGGT
>NW_009707530.1:0-16352 GCF_000703405.1 Apaloderma vittatum
CTGGTGTCTGGTAGCTGAAGGGCAGCCCCTCGCTTGGAGAAAGTAAAACTCAGAAAAAACCCACCCAATTTAGATCCACCTGGGAGGAGGTGCTGAGAGTGCTGCGTTTGTCCAGTTCGGGGAAGAGGAGGCTGAGAGCACAGAATCATAGAATTGTATCAGCTGGAAGAGACCTAGAAGATCATCGAGTCCAGCCTTTGTCCCAGCCCTATCTACACCACTAAACCATGTCCCCCAGTACAGCATCCACCCGTCTCTTAAACACCTCCAGGGACGGTGACTCAACCACCTCCCTGGGCAGCCTGTTCCAATGGCTGACAACCCTTTCAGAACAGAAATTCTTCCTAATATCTAACTTGAACCTCCTCTGGCACAATGTAAATCCATTTCCCCTCCTTCTATCACTCTCCACTAGGGAGAACAGACCAACCCCCGCCTCTCTACAATCTCCCTTCAGGTAGCTGTAGAGAGAGATGAGGTCTCCCCTCAATCTCCTCTTCTCTAGGCTGAACAGCCCCATATCCCTCAGCCTTTCCTCGTAAGACTTACGCAGACCTTGTTCCTCTCTAGAGCTTCCTGTGGAGTGAGGGGAGTCAATCGTCTCTTCTCCTGTGGACTTTGGGAAGGGTTTTCTTTACCTAGAGGATGATCCAACGCTGGAACGGGCTTCCTGAAGCAGTGGTAGATGCTCCAAGCCTGTCCTTATTTAAAAGGCATTTGGACAACGACCTTAACAGCATGCTTCAGAACTTTGGGCAGCCCAGAATTGCTCAGCCACTTGAACTAAAACGATTGTCCCTTCCAACTAAAATAGTCTATTCTACTCTAAACCTGAATAAACCAAGATAAGTCAATAGGGAGTGAATGGAGGGTGTTTCCTCAATCTAGGTGGGGTGGGGGATACTGAGGCTCGCAGGCAACACCTCAGGCATCAGCGGGATTCAAGGATTTGCAGCCAGCTGGCTTGTAAGAAATGACAAAGATCTATTGAGCCATCTGCCAGGCCCGTCTCTGAGTCAGCTGCCTTAGCTGGCTCAAACTGCAGTTCGCTAGTAGCCAGTTTGGGCTAAAAATAAAGTGAAGGAATGCTGAGCTGTATTCTTGGAGCTTAAAAAAATTGCTGATTGTCCATAAAATGCAAAGAGAAGGAGAAAAAAATAAAAAAGTGCAGGAACTTAGGAAATTGCATACCATGAGGAAGTAGAAAGGCGGTAGCATCCAGATGGTACCATGCAGAAATAAGTAGAAGCAGTAAACAGAATGCAAAACAGAGCTGCAGCTGAAAATGTGGCTTTAAGATGCTCTGGAGTAATTGCCTCCCTTTTAAGCACAGATGGTGACATGGCCAGTAAATAGGGCAGTGGATTTGGGTTGTAGAAACTTGAGGGGGGCTGCTGGACTTGGTCTGAATATTACGCTATTGTGTGTGTTTCAAATTCCCAGCTATAAAATGGTAACCTAACATGGCTGTGTGTAAAAAAAAAAATCAAAAAAAAAAATCTACTTTTGGGAATCTTACATGTTCATGGAGGGAAGAACAGGTAGTAAGGTGGGAAAGGCTATACAGTCATTCTTTCTTTTTTTTTCATTCATTCATTTTTTGCTCATTTTTTGTGCCTCATTCCCACAGATTTCTCCAAAAATTTTACACAAAGCGTTATACAAATGCAAAGTACTAAATATGTCTGAAAGCAGTATTTGCACAAGGAGCTTGTGGTAGCATTTCAAAGATTTTTGTATCCATTTGGTGCTTTTTTTTCCCCCCTCTCTATGCTGCTTTTGTGTATAGGGGTATTGTCAGGAACCCTTGTATTGTGTCAGACCCTTTGCTTGGGATGTGATTAAAAGCTTTTCTACTTTTTTCAGATGTCATCAACAGAACTATTAGAAAACTGGACAGATGCAGAATCACAAGGAAAAACAAGGAAGAAAATGCCGCACAATTTTTAAAGTTGACAAGGTAGAAATTCAACAAGACCAGCATGCACCAACTTGCCCTAATAATAGAATGACCTTCGTTGGTTTAGGAAGAGGGGAAAATAAAAAAGCTTATTTTATCTAGTGTATGTGCCAAAATGAAAAGCATCAGCAAAAACCTGCCCCAAAACCTTCCATCAGAATGTCAGAAAATCAGAAGAATGAGGTTGGGAGCAGAGACAGTAGGTTAAGAACTCATATCAATGGACTTTTATAGAGGAATCTTCCTACTTTCCACATCTCGGGCATGGAAGTAGATGTCTTGTAGCCAAGACATCTTGCAGTATCTTGCAGTATATCTTGCTGTATATCTTGCAGTAGCCAAGATATACACTACAGTAAGATCTTTGAGCGACAAAAGGGTGCATTGGGGAGAACTGAAAACAGATATCCCTGGTGTCTAATGCAGTTTATTTAAACATGATCATGACATTGTTCCTGACAGGGTCCCAAGACGGTGCTGACTCCATAATATTTGTGTCAAATTGTGTGAAAGAAGCAGGCCCACTTTTTAAATCAGGGAAAGGTATATTTTTTTCGTCACACAATAGAATAGCTCGACCTTGGCAATTATTTGGAAGACTTCTACAGAGAAGCCACAAGGCCCTTTTTTTTAAAAAGTTTTAAGGCTAATGTTGCAGAACATGTTGCACGTAAAACCAAAATAATTATAAGGATGGGATAACTATCCCAAGCCAAACATACATCCAGGAAATGGGTGGTCAGCTGACTCTAAAGAATTCCAGGCATGCAGATTTACAGGCATCCAGTCAGAATACAAAATAAGTCTGAGGGTGCTGGTACCCTGGCAGAGGACGAGAGCGTGTCACAGTGTCCTCGACTTTCCACCCAGGTGCTGGGTGGCCGCCCACGCTGCTCCTGAGAGAGCCACCATAACCTCGGTTTGCTTGTAGACCTCACAGTGCTGTGGCACATCTCCATCAGAGCAATGAGCATCCTGCTTTGTTCTGGTGGGTATTTCTTTACAAATACATAGTCGGTGCTAATACAGACAAAGACCAGGATTTCTGTGGCAACATCAGAGTGCCCAGGTGGCCAAGAAGGCCAACGGCATCCTGGCTTGTGTTAGAAATTTTGTGACCAGCAGAAGAAGGGAGGTGATTGTCCCTCTGTACTCAGCACCGGTGGGGCTGCACCTTGAGTATTCTGTTCAGTTTTGGGCACCTCAGTGTAGGAGAGATATCGAGGTGTTGGAGCGAGTGCAGAGGAGGGTAACAAAACTGGTGAAGGGCCTGGAGAACAGACCTTATGAGGAGCGATTGAGGGAGCTGGGTCTGTTCAGTTTGACGAAGAGGAGGCTGAGGGGGGATCTCATCATGCTCTACAATTACTTGAAAGGACATTGTAGAGAGGTTGGTGCTGGTCTCTTCTCACAGGTAATTAGGGACAGAACGAGGGGGAATGGTTGCAAGTTGCAACAGGGCAAGTTTACGCTGGACATTAGGAAGAAATTCTTCACAGAAAGAGTGGTCAGACACTGGAATAGACTGCCTAGGGAGGTGGTTGAGTCACCATCGCTGGATGTGTTCAAGTGTCGTTTAGATGTGGTGTTGGGTGATATGGTTTAGGCGTGAACTTGTAGTGTAGGGTCTTGATGATCCCAAGGGTCTTTTCCAACCTGAATTGTTCTATGATTCTATGATCATTTAATCCTAGCTGTTTGACTGCTGATTTATGAGTGGCTCAGCCACCCAAGTTGGAAGAGCAAAGAGAGTGAAGGCACCTTAGCCATTTCTGTTTAGGAACTCTGTGTGTTATTGATACAATGCACCTGCCATAATAAACACACATTCATGTTTTAGATTAAATTAAGCCCTTTTAAAAGATCTTCTAGTGAGTGAAATGATTGTCATTGGAGGACAAAATCAAGCTCGTGTCCACGCATCCTTTTAACCAGTGGAAATCAGGTAGTATAGACAAGGACAGAGCAGAACTGATCACAGGAGGAGTGGAGTTGGACTCAGGAGGTCAAGGGAAGAAAAAACAAAAGACCTTGCAGTTTTCCGTTAAAGTCAGGCTGTAGAGGATTTCCAGTCTTGTCCATTTCAAGGCAGATGGGAAATCTTGGCATCTTGGGAAAAAGCTAACCCTTGTAGCTTTGAACTGAACATTAGGAACAGCAGAAAAAACCCATCATTTTTGGATTTTAATAATATATAACATAATTGTTTGATTTTAATAATAAACTCTCTACTAGTTCTTGCTGAGCCAAGAATTATAGTGTCTTTAAAGTCAGTAAAATACCATATGTGCATGGCATGCATATTTATGTAGCTTCTGCTTTTAACTTGTTGCATAGCTCAGAAAGCAACTATTCCTTATGAGTACAATTTAAAAAACCTCAGTAATTTAGAAAGATGTTTTGCAGAGCAATTTCTGAAGTGAAACATGTGGGGAAGGGTGGATTAATTAGGGAAAAAAAAGGGAGAAGCTAAAGACACAGGAAATGGAGACATATATGAAATGACTCTCGACTGCGTCAAGTCCTCTTTACGTGGCATAAAGAGTCGAGCTCACACACTCTTTGCTGATGGTGGTGGAGTTTCTTGGCACGAATGTGTGACAGAGAGAGAACAGATACTGTTAACATGGACTGTACTTCTCCATATCTCACCTGGGTAGATACATCATATATTTTCTTGGATAGCAAAACTGACTTAAGAAGTTTTTGCCCTTGCTGCCACCTATCTCAACTCATAGCTATGTGTTTTCACATCTACTCTGCAGTCTACTGCTCCTTCAGTTGCTGGTAACACTGTAATTTGACTTATCTATTAAAAGGAAAAAAACCCCTTATTTTTAAATTTCAGTATTTGGTAATCCAATGTACAGCACAGCTCCATGAGGCAGATGAGGGAGTGTGATATGTGTGAGAAGAAAAAGCAAATGGGGGCAAAATATGGGACTAGTTACTTGTTAAACCATCTTTATCACAAAAAGAAAATAGATCAAGGAGTTACAGCTCTATCATTAGACTGGTCACTTGTAGAAAGATGTTTTTTCCTTTTCCATTTTGCCCATCACAGATGTCAAATAAATTTACTACTAGGAAAGAATTTGTTCTTCTGACAAAACTTCAGTAGCAAATCAAATTATTTCACCTGCGTTAAATAACGCAGGAAGGTACCCAAAATAAAAATGGTGAGAACTGTAATTGCAGATAGAGAAAGTAGACAATCCAATGGGATTAGTCACTGCAAGTCGTTAAAGTAGGTAAGCCTGATAGACACAGCTTCTTTTCCTCCAGTCTTCCCTGGGACATCTGGAAAAACTATGTGAGTCAAATAAAAATGTGAAGCCAGTGCACCAAATTTACATTAAGGTCTCTCCGTCATTTAAACAGAATGAAAGAGCTCTTTTTTATTCAGCAGCGAACTGGTAAGTGATAAATGTTTTATACCCAGAATCTCAAGTTTAACTTCTGACGTCTGAACTGTGTAACTGCTGCATTGGAGAGCTGCACAATGAGGAAGTGACGCTTCATCTGTTCTGGCAAGAAGCTGTTCCCAGTGCTGGGAGAACTGAGAATCTGCACAGAATGTCTAACCCCGTGAAATGTTAGAGTGGCTGCTGAGAGAGATCCAGGCAGACCCTGAAATCTTCCCTATCGTAATGATGGCGAGCATTCTTTACTGTCTTCTCATGCCATTTCCTAAGCCTGGAGCACCATTGTGTAAAGATCTATTTCTAAGATAAGTCCTGGTGACATCTGCTGTTTGTTAGGGGGAAAAAAACCAGTATGAAAGCATCATGAAAAAATATTACTGCTGAAGGACTGAGCAGCAGAAGCAAGAAAAATGTCATCATATTACAAAATATTTTCAGTTGCTTCAAGATACTTGCTGTTACTTCTGCCATCAAACTTCTAGGTCATTATCTACATGGAAAAGTAGGCAAAACATGTACCAGTTCAACAAAAAATTCTTTTTTCCTCCAAGCGTTTTGTCTTCACAGTAGATGGTAAAGTAATTACAGTCAGTACATTTCATTGCGGTTAACAATGTTGATGGAAATGCAGATGTTTGCAGTTCAGTGTCTTTGAAACAGATGACTAGTCATTTGCTTACTTCTGCCTTCCATTTTTAAACAGGAGTTCTGCTATTTAGACATCCACTGTCTTTTCAACTGTAACATGAAACAATCCATGTGCTGAGGTTATTTTATTAACTTCTGCTTTTCGGTATTTGCAACGCTAAATTGTTTAACAGAAGTCCTGCAAAAGCAGTTGAACTTTATCTCCAGGACAGTCTTGTATTTGTTTACTGAGGATAACTTACGAGCTGGCATGGTGTTTGTGTTGCAGGCAGAAAAAAAATCTCATTTTTTGGAATAGCATTCACGTACAGAGTCCCTGGGTAGTTGTGAGGAGTTTATAGAGGCATGGCTGTCCACCCTGGCAAACCCAGTGGGAGCAATCCAGCCGAAGGCTCCTTCCCAGGGTTTTCTTGCTGTGATAGAACAGCCTTACTCATATAATGGACATATTCTGCTCACACACTATTCTGCTGATAGAGAACATAAAAATGTCAAGATACTCTTTCAGAGAGGAAAACTTTTGAACTGTCAAGTGAGGCAATGCCTGTCAAGTGAGGCAATGCCTGTCAAGAGAGGCAATGCCTACAGTGAGAGGTAATATCTTTTATTAGACCAGATGATGCAGTGGTGAAGAACAGGCTGGCTTTCATGAAGGCAAGAAGCCCTTCATCTTACTGAGGGTGGTGGCCCAGCTCATTGGAGCCTGAATTCCATCCAAGGCCACTGTTCCACAGGATGAGAAACTGGGTCCTAGAGCACTGGATCAAAACTACTACAGTTACTTGACCCAAAGTGGTGCCAACTTGTAATACCAGCTGAAGTATAATACATATTTTGTGGAGACAATTTTGTCCAGGCAGATTTTACAGTGGATCAGGTACCATCTGCCAGTCCCCAAGGACCAGAACACTGGTGTAAACACCATCTCCCATGCTGTAACATGACAGAAGTAGTATTGTGTGCTTGCAATTCCTATGGATGAAATTTATACTATTAGGTGATGCTGTAGCACGAACCTAGTACCAATGAATGAGAAAACAGAATCTAAACCAAAAGTGCTTTCAGTTTAAATTATGAGGTATTTATGAACGTTATGAAATCCTTTGCCACTTCTCAGTGAAATGCTGTTTTTTTAAAAAAGCAACTGCCAGTAATATGCTGAAACTTTTTAGTTCTAACTCATAATGGAAAAACAGCCTTGTAACCACCATTGAGTCTAATAATGATGGAGAAAGACGGCTTTTGACATGAACAAAAAGAAACACATTTAGTGAAATTCACATCTAATATTGATCCTTTCCTACATGGAAAAATTTATCAGAATATCTAAACTGGTCTATTACTACAAATATAGAAGGGGAAATGTAGTAGAATAGTACTATCAGCATTGATAAGGGAGCTAAATTCTTCCCACACAGACACACTCTTGTGACCTAGGCTAATGAATGTGCTATTTTCTGCCTTGAATAACAATGAAATGCTGCTGGAGGAGAAAAAGAAGAAAAATCTGGAGTTTTCAAGGTATTCAGAATTCCAGAAGGGTTATTTCAGGGAGGAAATGTATAAATACACTTGCATTTAAGGTTTTTCAGCATTTCTTCCACTCCAGTCTGTATTTTGCCAGTGAGTCAAGGGTAGAATTTGCTAGTTCCTATCACAGGGAAAAACTTCTCTACCTACATGCTTTCAGTCACAGGGATGCATTAATAGTTAGAATCACAGAATGCGTTGGGTTGGAAGGGACCTCTAAAGGCCATCTAGTCCAACCCCCCTGCAGTGAGCAGGGACATCTTTCACTAGATCAGGTTGCTCCGAGCTCCATCAAGCCTGACCGTGAATGTGTCCAGGGATGGGGCTTCCACCACCTCTCTGGGTAACCTGTCGCAGTGTCTTATCCCCCTCACAGTAAAGAGCTTCTTCCTAACATCTAATCTAAATCTACTCTGCTCTAGTTTAAAACAATTGTCTCTCATCATCTCACTACACACCCTTGAAAGCAGTTGCTCCCCAGCTTTCCCGTAGCCCCCTTCAGGTACTGGAAGGCCACTATAAGGTCTCCCGGGAGCCTTCTCTTCTCCAGGCTGAACAACCCCAACTCTCTCAGCCTGCCCTTGTAGGAGAAGTGTTCCAGCCCTTTGATCATTTTTGTGGCCTCCTCTGGGCCTTCTCAAACAGGTCCATGACCTTCTTGTGTTGAGGGTTCCAGAGTTTGATTGATAATTGATCATTGAATTATTGATGTCACATAATCAACTGATGATCAGTGTACTACACATGCGGGATCAGATAACCCAGAATGTTAACAAATACCTACAAATGCCTGAACATCCTTCTATGAATTTCAACCTCCTACCACACGCATGTAGGTACTGGCACCCACGACTCACATACCCTATGTCGATGGAGTGGTGTCTCGCATTGTCAAGCCAGGTTTCTCTTCCCTCACCACAAACTCTTATGCTTTGCTTAGACTTCTTTTGAAGCTGATTCTTTTTTTTTTTTTCCCCCCACAGATCAGTCAGTAATTTCCTCGTTACTATTTAATCCAACTGATGGCCATCTCTTAAGCAAACGTCATTACTCTTATTTTCCTCTTTAGTGTGACCTGCTTGTGGGCAAACAACCTTGTAAGGCTGTTGTGAGGAGTCTGTTCACTGGCACTTTTCCCACTCGAATCCTGCCACATCAAGGGCTATTACCCAACCCATGGCAGCGAGATGGGGGCCCTGCACATCGACCCCATCTCCCAGATGAGGAACCATATGTTTCACTCAGCACCTCCATCCCCACTTCTGAGCCAGTTGTCCTCAGCCAGGCTGGCACTCATGCACATCTAGGGTGTAATTCAGTTTCTCCTGAAAGGAAACAGCTAAAAGAGATCAGAAACCTACACAGTAGACAGCTAAATTAGGGTCCTAGCTCCAGCCTTTAAAGAACAAGCATTTTGTTTAAAACATTTTACTAAATGAGAAGGTAGAAATGAGGCTGGCCTGGCTTGTCGTGCATGGATAAAGCTAATGGCAAGAAGCATGTAAGCTGCAGGCTTTATGCTGTCTCTCTCTTACTGAGATACATCATGAGAATTTTCCTTCCTGAAGTCACTTATATGGTGACCTAACTTTGCTGAATTTAATCACAGACTCACAGAATCACAGAATTGTTGAGGCTGGAAAAGACCTTTGAGATCATCAAGTCCAGCCTATGAAATCTGACAGCTCTGACTACTTCCCACTTTTCTTTGGGTGGCCTGAGGAATTCTGTAACAGGTGTGTGAGAGATTTGGGGTTGGGCCTTAAAGTGTCCTGCACGTGTCTGAGTCTGTGCCAGAGGTCTATAAACCAGCACGTGTTCACACGCTATTGTGGCTCCCTTCATTTCCTTGCAACACGTACACCATCAGACCCTAGTTTCACATTTGGTGGTAGCGCTGCCTAAGCTGCTTTACCAGCTTGATTCTCACCTCTCCATTCATGACTTCTTGTTCATATCGTCTCCCTGAACCACTTTTGCAGCAGTTTGCAGAGATAGGTGGTGAACCAAGCGGTGGAACAGAGACAGCCTGGAACGATTCAAGAAAAAAAAGTGGTTGATTCCAGCCAGACCAGCTTATCACACAGCTGCACATCCACACACTCGATTTGCCTCAGTAACACAGGCATGAGAATTTGCAAGAGGAATGGGAGCTCCACAAGGCACTATTGCCATTCAAAACAGTGTCTGTGTAACTATGTCCTCTGAGGCCATACATTAAGTAAAATGAATGAGAAAAGCTTGCTAGGGAGATCTCTCAGGTGCTGCGTACCTGTTTTTGAAGCTCCAGCCATGCCTGCAGCATGAACTGCACAGTATTTTTCAATTCATGAACATTGGAAGTGCCACTGGAGAGGTCTGGCTGCACACAGCTCTTGAGATTCTCAGTCCTGCTGCTTTCAGAAGGAGCTGAGATGTTGCTGTACTTCGTGGATGGTGACTGTGTTCTCAGGACTCAGATGCTAAAGTAAATCCTGGGAGCACACAGAATCACAGAATCATAGAATCATAAAGATTGAAAGGACCTTAAGATCATCAAGTCCAACCCACAGCCCTACACCACCCTAACACTAAACCAACTCCTGAATGGCCAAATCCAGACATTTTTTAAACATGTCCAGGGATGGTGACTCCATCATCTCCCTCGGCAACCCGTTCCAGAGCCTCACCACCCTTTCGGTGAAGAATTTTTCCTAATATCCAATCTAAACTTGCCCTGGCACAACTTGAACCCGTTCCCTCTTGTCCTGTCACTATTCACTAGGGAGAAGAGGCCAACACCTGTCTCACTGCAGCTGCCTTTCAGGGAGTTGTAGAGAGCAATAAGGTCTCCCCTCAGCCTCCAGACTGCAAATGCTGCAAATCTGGTTCTGGTAAAAGAGGACGTGGTGGTATCCAGCAAGCAACTTTTGCAGCAGCCACACACTCGACTAAGCAACCTGGTGCCTGAGCATTTATTGTTAACTGCTTCTTCCAAGACATAGTTTATAACTGTTGCCACAGTCTTTACTCTCATTTAACCTCATTAAATCCATTGGGGAACTGAAATGTAACTCAGAGTCATCACATGCCCTGTAGATCACTTTTTTTTTATATGTCACTGACAATTTCTCTTAAACTCAGAGCTAAATGTCAGTGGATAGTTATTTAGCAGAAGCAGCCTCCTCCCTTAAATATATGTATCATCCTCCCTCAACTATCAAT
This sequence comes from Apaloderma vittatum, assembly GCF_000703405.1. Classification (NCBI taxonomy): domain Eukaryota; kingdom Metazoa; phylum Chordata; class Aves; order Trogoniformes; family Trogonidae; genus Apaloderma; species Apaloderma vittatum. The sequence continues at coordinate 10,768 of NW_009707530.1, forward strand.
ACCATTTTGTTGTTAATTTGAGCAGATCAGAGTGATTTTCCATATGTATTATTTTCATTCTGAAACGCTCTCTGTTGAAACAAAAACATTTCCATGAAATCATGGCAAATTTGCTAACATTAAGTGCCTTTTCTTGTTGAAGGAAAAAGAATGACAAGGAGTGTCAACTTTGCAACTTAATAGTATTGAGATGGCATATTAGGTACTACTGTACATAGTACCACATAAAATTATTTTATTTTTCTTTTACTACCTAAATGAGAATATCAGCTGTTTCTAATATGTCACATGAGTCTACATTACTTTTCCAAGATATTTAAACCAGATGGTTTTCAGGTCAGACCTGTAGCCAAAGATTTTTGCTGAAATATTAGATGCATACAGTTAAACGGGGTGGGGGGGAAAGCCACTTTGTGTACAGTTTATACCAGTAAAATCAAATGCTAGCACACACAACTTATTTCAGACCCTAAAATTTAGAGAACCCTTTATATACTGACCTGGAATAAACTAAATTTAAGAATTTAAGAAATCAAGTTTCAGACTAGCCTGTCTTACTGTGTATTTTCACTGTATGAGACTTGCTAGATACCACTGCAATATCTCCTACTCTCTCCATGGCTGTTTCAAGGTACTTTTCTGGGCAGCTTTTCAAAACCACCGGCAGAAACCTGTGCTAGCAGGACTTCAGCTGGCAAAATCCTTTAGTCTAGATAAAATCTAAAGTGCCTGTAAGATGTGGGGCAACCGGTTTTGAGAAAGGCAGTTTCTTTCACAGTACAGAGAAGAGAATCCAGGTGTCTACGTAGTTATTTGTCAATTAGACACCAATTTGTAAACCCACAGTGGGCGGTGGGTGGCAGAAGTTGGAATAATAAAATATGGGGTGTGCCCAGGTTGCCAGATGAGTTTGGGTTTGAAGTTGTTTTCAAGTACAGACCTGTCACTGAGCTTCACTGTGTGTACACAAGTACAGAGTTTACCCTGGCTCTGGAGTCTGCTGGAAACAGAGTTTGAATAGATCCAAACTCTCATTAATAAGACCTGTGCAAATGGCCAAAAGCCAAACCAAATCAGCTCCTCTTGCACAGCATCAACCAGCAGTCAGGCTTGCAATGAGTTTCATCTTAATAGTGACTGGGGAACACATGCAGTTAAAAATGAGGAAGGGGCAGCTGATAGCTCTTCAGGGGGAAACTTCATTCAAAATATGTGTATTGCATCTTGATTACACTAGCTTGATGCATGTATGGCTTCACTGAGAAAGCTGGACCTGTAGGGGTTCTAGTACTGCAAAACATCACTAAACATGGAAGAAAGCTTTCTTATGTTATTTTCAGAGCATTTTACATTTAGAGCATGTGAATTATGTAGGAGCTTGGACTACTGGTAGGATTTCACAGACACATGTAATGGCTGGGGTCAGAAGTGAACTTTAGAGATTAGCCGGTCCAACCACTCTGACGTGAGCACTAACACCTTTCACTAGATGAGGTTGCTCTAAGCCACTTCCAACCTGACGTTGAACACTTCTAGGGAGAGGGCATCCACAACTTCTCTGCGCAGCCTGTGCCAGTGTCTCACCAGCCCCATAGTAAAAAAAAAATCCTCGTTACGTCCAATCTAAGCCTACCCTCTCAGTTTAAAAATGTTGTCCCTTGTCCTGTCACTACAAGCCCTGATGAAAAGTCTCTCCTTCTTAGAAACATCCTTTAAGTATTGAAAGGCCACTATAAGGTCTCCTGGGAGTAGTCTCTTCTCCAGGCTGAGCAATCCCAACTTTCTCAGCCTTTCTTCACAGGAGAGGTGTTCCAGTCCTCTGACCATTTTTGTGGCCCTCCTCTGGACCTGCTCCAACAGGCCCATGTCTGTGCTGGGGGTTCCACAGCTGAACACAGCACTGCAGATGGGGTCTCACCAGAGTGGAGTAGAGGGTCAGAATCGCCTCTCTTGACCTGCTGGCAATGCTTCTTTTTATGCAACCCAGAATACTGTTGGCTTTCTGGGCTGTGAGCCCACATTGCCAGCACATCTCAAATTTTTTGTCCACCAGTACCGCAAAGTCCTTCTCTACAGGGCCGGTCTCCATCCATCCATCCATCCATCCATCCATCTCACACTGTTGATACTGGGAATTTCTCTAACTGAGATGCAGGACCTTGAACTTCGCCTTGTTGAACATTATGAGGTTCCCCGGGGCCGACTCTTTGCCCTGACCTTTGTCTTCCATAGAATTTAGTGAAGTTTTCACATAAGTCTTAAAGATCAGTTAATAGTGAAGGCAAATTACTGCACTAGATAACAGAAGCTGTTAACTGGGGAGGGAGGGGACACCACCTGTCTAGGCAGGCTGTGGTTGTATTTGAAACTAAACAACGTACTCTCTAAAATGAGCTGTTAACAGCTCCTAAGAAGCTCCAAATTTTGGAATAGACAAGGTTGAAGGGAGGGGCAAGTGTCCTGGACTGTTAGGACAATTGACATTAGCTGGAGAGAAAACAGATGACCTTTTGCATTTTCAGTCTTTTATCAGTTCTTAGAAATATATTTCGACATGTGTTGAATACATTAACCACAAGCGGTTTTGTGTCAATAGCTGAAACCTTTGAAACTACAAATTCACAAGTAATTGACAGTTGGGTAGGAGTATTTGAAAAAGTCCTGTTTTTATTTGTCTGCCCCTCCAAGCAGCTGAAAAAACAAGACCAACAGTCAAACCTTCTTTTTTGGTCAAAATCATAAATGTCAATAATTCGGTTTTGCTTAGTTTTTTCTTTTTTTCCACCCTGGGAATTGGAGAAAATGCTACATTTCAGTTTCAGGGAAGAAAAGAACTAGAGTCTCAGAAAAAGGTTGTGTTCTTGGCACAGTTCTTACTGAGAAGGCTAGTGGTTTGATAGGTGCAGTTCCACCCTCCTTGTGAGGTCTCACACACTGCCCGTAGCTTGAAGTGGAGAGCCTTCAGCACTAGGGTCTGGATTGCTCTGACCTGCATGTTCTCCATGCAAAAATTCACTGAAAACTCCAAAGTACAATAAATTGATTCTATAGCTTAACTCTTGGGGCATTCACACAAAGGAAGGGAATCCTGGAATCTCTTTAGCTTGGAGAAGAGGAAGCTGAGGGGTGACCTCATTCATGTTTATAAATATGTCAAGGGGGAGTGTCAGGAGGATGGAGCCAGGCTCTTTTCAGTGATGTCCAGTGACAGGACAAGGGGCAATTGGTCCAAGCTGGAACATAGGAGGTTCCACAAAAATATTAGAAAAAACTTTTTCCCTGTGAGGGTGACAGAGCACTGGCACAGGCTGCCCAGGGAGGTTGTGGAGTCTCCTTCCCTGGACACATTCAAAACGCACCTGGACGCGTTCCCGTGTGACCTACTGCAGGTGATCCTGCTCTGGCGGGGAGGTTGGACTAGATGATCTTTTGAGGTCCCTTCCAACCCCTGACATTCTGTGATTCTGTGATTTGAGCTATATACAGTGTAAAGTACTTTTGCCAATAAATCCTTTGTCAGAGATGCATTGGCCTCTGCTGTATTAATGCTAAACAGAGGAGAGAACAGCCGACATTGTCAATTACCTGCAGGGGTATTAAACTGACAGCGCAGGATCCAACATTCAGCAATGAATTTGGGGAAATCCAGTGACAGGACCCGTTTGGGCATATCCTGCTATTCTGTCTTCTCTATAATGCTGACCTGTTAGGACAGCTGCCTCTTCTCATACATATTCCCCTTTCTGTCTCATTCCAGTTTTGTTTTGGTTTTGTTTTGTTTTCTTCCTCATTATGTCTGCAGTGCTTTCAAATTCTTCTGATGTACAGGCATCCTACACTGTTTTCAAAGCAGTAAATTTATGTGGTGGGTAGAAGCTTGCTGTCCTTAGCCATGATTTTCTTAGTTACCTCTCAAGGCTAAAATCGTCCACAGACTCCTCAAAAAAAAAATTAGTCATCTAGTTAGAATGCAGAGATCTTGATATTCATAAGAGAACCTAAGGACTTAGCTGTGAAGAGAGAAACTACTGTTTGGGGTTTTTTTACTTCAGTGATTGTTGAAGTCCTTGAAGTTGGATTTAGCTGTGACAGATGGCTGTGTTTCTTGAAGAGATAGGCATTGTGGCAGTGTCAGAAACCTAGGAGGAATTCATAGGTCACTGAACATCCCTGGAGTACAATTCAGAAACCACAGACAACCTTATGACAGAAAAATTTTCAGTAGGTAAAAGCTACGAAAGTGAGAAGTAGTGAATTTTCAGTATGGAGGGGTTATTTCAGACAGAAAACAGATTTCCTTTCTTGCAATCTCATGAGCATCAAGCCGAGGTGTGATTCTGTTCTCAGTGAAATCACTGGATTATTTTTTTTTTGTCTGTTTGAATTCCACAAGTTAATGCAGAGTTTGTTCTTTTGCTTCAGGCATACAGTGTTTGTTACATCCTCTTTTGCCTATTTTTTCCTGTCCTCTAAGTGATTTATATTTGTTTTCTTTCTTCCCTTTGCTTGACATTTTGATTCCTTTCTGTAAAAACTAATGACACATGCGAGCACACAAAAGAGTTGCTCCAATTTTATGGGATCTGAGCCTTGGGTTACGAGTCTTGCCGTACTGAATGAAATGACACTACTTCTGAGGCTGGTGTTGTGGCGGAGTTTGCCCACTCTTGGCTGAGGCATCCTGTTATTTTGGTACTTCTGCAAGTGTTGCACCAGCCATAGCAGACCAATATTTTAGGTAATGAAGGTGACGTATATTGAGGTAAAAGAAATTAACCTCGTGGCTGCCCTGCCTGTGCAAATGTCACACCTCGCTCCTATGACATACCCTGTGGTATGAGGCTCCTATCTCATACGCTCCTACCTCAAACCCCACTCTTGTGGCTCCATGACAGCTGCCTTCGGCCACCTTGGGATCTGCTGGTTTCTCTGATTCCTCCCATCATTTGTCATTGATGGCCAAAGACAGGCTCATAGGCTCCAGGGGAACAAAAGTTATCATGCAGTACTGAATGGTTTCCCTTATCAGCTGAGTCCCTAAATGAAGGAAATTACTCAGAATAATTAGTAAGGGAGACATTGACAGAAGTGTGGGCTGCTTCTTGTTGTGGAGGTACATGAGTGCAGGAGGTCCCTCCCATCAATTTTCAGCATAGCTTAGCAGCAGTGAGATATGTGTTAATAGCTGAGAAAGAATGTGCTAAATTAGAGTTGATAATACAGGTGTTTTAGGCATTTGTAGCTGTTAAAGGAGAAATTAACTTTTGAATATCAAAATGAACTAGATAGCTATTTAAAATAGGATTTCCAATTACTGCATTCCCAGACAAAGGGTAATGAGTTCTCCAAGAGGCTCTCTGTTCTATTTTTTACAAGACCTACTTTGTATAGGTCACTTGGCTTAGGTGATCTAATCAATCTGTGCAATAAAATGCACTGGGATCCTGAGAATAGAAGGTAGGCCAATGTTCCTGATTTTACTTAAGAAAAGTACTAACTTACTCAGAAAGTACATAAAGGGAGTGTTGTGCAACATGCTACACATAGTTGCAGATACCCCATGCAACGCTACAGGCTTGGGGAAG
>NW_009707531.1:0-12091 GCF_000703405.1 Apaloderma vittatum
CTCGGAGGCACCCGCCGGTCAGACAAAACGTGGAAGAGCCAGGCTCTGAATAATGCGAGGGGGTTGGAATAAACGGGTACCCACATTCACACGCGTAGTTGATGCTGTGTTTTATCTGTACTCCCCAAGATCTATAAACCGCGTTGTTTTCCAGGCAGTTTTGTTCTTTAACTGTTTGAGCGTCCCATTGACCATCAACTTCTATATTCCCGATTTCCCTGCAGTTTTTCTACTGTAAGCCGAAAACTGTATATTTGGAGAGAGCATAATGATGCTGCATATTGCAGTAACCGGCTTTGTGGCAGGGGAGTACCTAGTGCAAAGCCCCAGAGCGTTTAGAGCTCTGTAATTAAAAGCAGCGCAAGTGGGTCTTAACTCGGCGGTGGGAGCCTGGGGAGGGATCGGGCTCTCCTTGCTGCTGCTGCCTGTGGGGTGAGCCACAGGCAGCAGGATCAAGCCAACTTTCCAAAGGACTTCAGAGACCAGTAGCTTCCATTTCAGCCATCTGAAATAGTCACCGTGTGGTGGGGTGTACGTACTGGGAGCTGCACGCTTCGGCTTGCTGGGGTTGCGGCTGGTGTCTTTTGTTTCGGAGGAGCTTGTCTCAACGTTTTGAGATGTGCTGAGGGAACTGGGCTGCCTTGTGCATCCACGTCATGTAAGACAAGAGTGCGTGGGCGGTACAGGGGTGCTGATGTGAGTGGTCATGCTGAACGGAACAGAACTGGGGGTAACCTCCAATTACTATGCCCAAAAAACCCAACGTTTATAGGAACCTTAGGGAAACACCAGAGGGAAAAAATACATGATATTCTCCTTTCTGTGGATGAGAGCAGTGCTCCTGGCCAGGCTGATTCAGATTTGACAGGACTTGCCTGATGGTCCTTGCTGTGCATCTCTGAAGGTGCATCAACAAAAGCACCTACAGAGGCTTGTGTGGACTTTAGGCCCTACCAGCTCTAGTCCCTCTGCTCCAACGAACGTAATCCTGGGGGATGTGGGTGCCCTGTGGAGGAGAGGATGCCTTTTTGGGGGTGGGCTGGCTGTTATCTTGACCCAGTTGATTATCTTTTGTACTGCACTTGGGCTTTGTGGTGGACAACTTGAGTCAGGCTGTTGTGCACGGGCAGCAGTTTGACTTCCCAGTTTCTGACACAGCATTCTTGCAGTGTGGGCTCTGGCTAGTTGCAGAGGAGCGTGGTTTATCCCTCACCCTTCCGCTCACTGCTAAATGCTCCTTTACCTCCATGGCAGACTTCTTAAAACGCTGCACTTGGCAGAGCACAAAGACAAGTGTGAGGCAGTGCGAGGGCAGCAGCATCTCCTGCAACTGTACTGCAGCACAGCTAATTCAACGTGAGTCGTTTGAGCATAGGCAGCATAACTCTTGTCACAGAGATGTGGTCTGAGAGTGCTGGAGATGCTGCACATCCCAGCAAGCTGAGTTTTAATATGTTGATGCTCAATGCTGCTATGAAATTGATAATTTTTAGCATTTGGATAATCTTTTTGAAGAAGTCTTTAATCCGTAAGTGAAATGTTTTCTCTGTGCATGCATGCTCTGGAAAGCCCACACTTTGCACTCACATTCCCTCCTGTTCAGAAGTTGTAAGCCCAGGAAAACTTGTGTTGGCTGAATGGGGATGGAAAAAGGCAATGAGAATTAAGGATTATTGAATTTAACTGGGCAGATCACTTCCTTAACTTTGCTTAATCACGTGCATAAGCGATTTCCGACGTAGGGCCAAGCAGCTACGTGGATGCACAAGGCAGAACTTGGGTTAGCTGGAGCTGTGTGGAGAAACATCAACTATTTCCTCCAAGTCCCTATTGACTTTGCTTTAAGCCCAAACCCAAAGCAGCGCCCATACCATGCTTGCATGCAGAGGCATAACCCCTCTCGGGATAAAAATGGCTCCACAATTTGCATCTCTCAGCATTATTTTGTGCCCAGGGTATTAGATGTTGTGAAGTAATGCATGGTGATCAGATCTGTATAGGCAATTCTTTTCCTAAATGGGCCTTAAAATCAATGGGTTATTAGCTCTCCTTCTCCACTTTGTGATGAAAGCCTGTTCCTGTTAAACATGCAAACCACACAATATTCAAAGCTTTGGTTTACAAAAATATTTTGCCCAGCTAGGTCATAACTTACCTCCTTTATATCTAACAAAAATAACACTGAGATTTACACCTCACACCTACAAATTTTCCTTGAAGCATGTGTTTCTGCACTGCAATCAACCCCACTGCTGCTGAGGAGTAATTTAAGGGACCTAGGTACAGCTGTTCCTTTTCAGTTCGTAGAGCCCCTCCTCATGTTGCCTGAGCAAGCTGGACAGGGTGGAGGAAGGTGTTTGCATTCTGTGCAGGTGGGCATTTTTGTGAGAGGGGGTGTATACACCACTTGATTTAGGCTGTTTTGGGCATTTCCCTTCAATGCTGTGTGCTTCCCTTTCCACTCTTGAAGTCCATTAAGATCCTAATTTCTTTCAGACTCACAGAAAAGGAATATATATTTATACCTGGTGCTCACTTGTTTTTGAGGCTCTGAGGTTGCTTCTGGAAGGCACTCAGTTAGCTTTGATGGGCAGAGGCTATAGTACAGCTGGTGGCAGTTTGGCACCTATGCGCTTTCCTCCCTTTTTTTGATGGGGTTTCTCTCTATTTCTGGGCATTTCAGATCTCTTAACAATCTGCTGTTAAGATTATGGCAGTAATGGTATTTAGATGGTTTACTCCCATAAATTTAGTTTAAGGGTAAGAGATGAAATATTCTCCCCAGGTCATTGTGGAGAGTAGGAACTAGCTGCCTAAAGGCATCTCTGCGTGTGCATTCAAAAACGTTGTAGGATATACCCAGAGCTGGAAATGCTGGGCACTGTGGAGCAGAGACATTTGAGATGGGTCTCATGTTCTTTAGGTAGCAGAGATGAATGTTTTGGCACTTCTGCAGGGGTGATGTGTTGCTGTGCACTGCGCTGGGTAGTCTGAGCCCTGAGAACTGCTGGGATATTAGATGTCCAGGCACCATGCTCCACTGAACTGTGGTCTGAGCTTGCTGGGGTGCTGATCAGGCTCTGAACACCCTCACAGATCCAGACCTTAGGCCGTTTTTCAAAATTCCTTAAAAAAAAACCAACCTGCCTCTGGGTTGCGAACTTCCCCAGCAGATCTCCCAGTAACATCTAGAGCATCTATGCAGATATCAAGGTTGATATTTGATGAACTTTCCAACCTGAGTCTGCAAGCATTTGCCTCCTGGGAGTCCAACTCAATGGTTTCGCTTTGCTGTGGAGCATTGTGCACTTTCATGTGTAAGAGTCTGGGGAAGCAGGACTGGTACCACCAGTGTGTGGTGGTTGCTGGATCCTCCACTGCAGCTGTGTCCCTTGGCAGGGCCATGTGGCTCAGACCCAGCTGCTTCTGTCCCTCTGCCAGCCAGGCCTCCGAAGCTGTACCTGCGCTCATCTCATCCTAGTTGGACCTGTCTGCTGGAGTGTGGGAGCAGTGTGCTGTAGGGGAATGGGATGTGGAAGAAAATCGCTCTATCTCCAGCTCTGTCACTCCTGAGTTGCTTGAAAGAATCTCTGTACCTTGTCAGGCAATCCTGTAAATGTTGGCAGTGAGATGCATTTTGCTCTGTGTCAGGACTGTCTTCTTTCAGGAGTTAATCCAAGTAGGAAGTGGACACTGTGGGAAATGGGTGTGAGCCCCGTGGCTCGGTGCAGGTCCTCAGGCTTAGCAGGCAGGTTGGACCACGTGTGCATGACTGGCAGTGTCTGGTCTGCTGTCTGTGTGCCCGAGCCTCCAGCTCCCTGTTCAGGTGAATCTGTATTTTTATATATTTTATTAAGGACATGAGGCAGAGATTCATTGTCTTTCACCTTTGGACTAAATAGCAGCTGGATGGAAGGGATAACATTCATTGTCATGTTTTACCTACAGTATTACAAGACTTCCTCAGTCTTTTGAAATGGAAGGTCGTCAACCCCTGCCAGGCTCCTTAAATGACTTAAGCTCGATGCCACAAGTAGTCCAGAATGCCCAAACGATCCCATTAATTTGGCATCCAGCATATGCTGCATTATACATACCGACTTCCATTGGCACATGCCACATCCAATCCATTAGTTGTGCGCAAATGCACTTAAGTTTTTTATTGCTCTTAGTTTTATGTCATCAGCAAAGAAAGGTAAAGTTGATCTTCATCTAAATCACTGACATGGATTATTGCAATTGATTACAACGAAGAAAGAGCTTTTCAAGTTTCAAAGTTATGTTGTCTTTTATTTCCCCAAGTAGTAATCTGTACTGTTTAAGTTATTGCACAAGAACTGTCTCTGTAAGAGCTGTCCGTATTGCATTCCTCGCTGAGAACATTTGTGTTTGTAGGCTGTCGTGATTCCCCCAGTTCTGTATGGCACGCTGCTTTTATTCCTTCTGGTGGCAGAAATGCACTAAATGTTCTTTATTCAATCCAGCTACAGAAGGAAGAAAAGGAGCGAGCTGCGTGCCTGCTGAAGCTAATGTATACTGGCTTGGGAAGTTGTGTTTTAACGTGAGAGTAAATTATCTATGATTACAAAAACAGTATTTGATTTGTAGTTTAATGCAGCATTCCTTCTCAAGCTTAGCTCCTTTCTTGGGCTGGGACGTTTTAGATACCCGAGCATCCAGAGACAGCAGCATACAAGGGAAAAGCGTGGCCCAGCATCACACCTTTTTTCTGTCCAGTGATCAGTTATGTACAACTGGAAAAAAAAAAAATAGGGAAGCTGTTAGTATGTCCTTCCAAATCACCCTGCTTGCCCTGTGCCAGAAATGCTGTGTATTCAGATACTTTACAACTCAGTTACTTTACAATCCCCAGCGTTTCTACTGTGCCCTTCCCAGGCAGATACCTGCACCCAGGCTTATCTTTGCACAGTTCACGAGTCTTGTTAAAATCTAGGAGGCTGGGCATGTGATTAAAATAAGATCTATGTGTGCATGAGAAAAATACCTTGGCTTGAATTCAAGGTGCTTAACTCCTAGGTACTTTCACAGGGTGGTGGGTGTCAACGTGCTTGAGAAGACCCTCTGCAACTTCAAGGACTGGACCCTCCCTGAGTCTCTCTGCTTCTTTCCCACCACTTCAAGTCTCTTCAAAACTCCCTACCTGGCAAAGGGCAGCAGGTCTTAACATATGGCCCTGAAATTTAACTTGGAAAACTAATTATTGATTAAGAAAACTTGTGGTTTATGGAGTGGAGTGATAGCAAAGGCTGGCTGGAGCAAGGAGCTGTTAAACACGAAGGCTCGGCTGGTTTAATACAAGCGAGAGAGGGGCCAGCTCTTCGTTTGGTGTAACTCAGCAGAGATCCATTAAGTTCAGTGGGTCTCATCTACTTTACATCAGCTGAGGACATGACCTCGAGTACTTAATTGGTGGTATAATATAAAGACATTAGACTCTCTCTCTCGTTCACCCGCACACGTCGTTCCCATTACTGGTAATGGGAGCAGCCCGTAAGGGAACACGGGGCTGCGGGTGGGCACGGCTGGTGCCGCTCTCGCGGCCGGTCCTGTCCCAGCGGGTGCTCCCTGGAGCTGCTCTCTGGCCTCCAAAGAGCTGGCGCTCTCAAATGCAGAGAGAAAAACAAAGCAAAACGGTTAATAATTAAAGAAGCCTTCAAATCTTTCTCTTGGGCTGAGGGGAAGGAGTGGGAGCTCGGAGGGTGCCTGTGCTGGGGCTTGGTGTGTGCCGCGGCCCTCGCTGCGCCGACATCCTGGCTGGAGGGGCTGGGGCTGCTTCTATCACCCTGTGGCTGCTGGCAGCTCTGGCAAAAGCCACGGCTTGAGCTGCATTTTCCTCGTAAAGCTGGAAAATAGGGAATTTTGCTGCAGCAGGTAGTGTTTCTAGCTGCAGAGGAAAGGCAACCCAGGAGCAGCCTGGGATGAAGTTGCCTTATTTCCGCAGCCTGTGGGCAGAGGCTCCAGGCTGCGCTCTTCCTCCACGCCAGCTCTTCTTCTGTCCACTCCAAATATACCCCCAGCCTTGGCGCTGGAGATGAAGCAGATGACAGGGATGTGTTAGATGTCACAGAGCTGCAGATCTGGGAGAAGACAGCAGTGCTCCTCCAAGCTTTTTTGTCAAAACCGAAAAAGATCTTCTGCCCTTTACACCTTTGAGGTTTGCACACGGGCGGGCAGGTGGGTGCCCTGGCAGAACGTGGCTGTCTGCAGGGTTGATGTGCAGGAGGCAGTTCCTCTGCGGGCAACACAAACCTGTTGGTAATTCATCTTGTTTTGGTGCTGGCATCCAAAAACACGTCGGAGAGCTGAAGCCCTGCACCCTGCTTCTCTCTTAGATTCTCCTTGTTTGTGCTCGTGAACAGAGCTTCAGAGCAATACATGGCCATGCTTTTCCTGGAGTTTCTTAAAATACTCTTTCTCCTCAGAGCTTCTGTGTCTTCTGCAGGTGTCCTGTCTCCACGTCTCCTCTGCCCTCCTGGCTGTGGCACACATTGCCCTTTCTCAGGTCACAGCCTGTGTCCTTCTGGTCTTGCGCAGTTCCTCAGCCTTTATTTCTGGTCACTCCTTTGGTAGCTGCTGAGCATCCTGCTCCCAGCTTTCCCCTCTGCAGAGGTGCATGTTTGGAGCCAAGATCTCCCTTAGCATTTCACCGCTAAAACGGCATCCTAATGTTCCTCTGTCTTCTTTTGTAGGATTGCAGGAAAAAAAAAAAAGGTTATAAAAAAAAAAGGGAGGAAAAAAAGTGCTAATGTTACATCTTGCCCAGAAGAGTCTGAGATGGGTAATTGATTCTGAAAGCAGTTTGCACAGCCGGGGACTCACTTGCTGGAGCTGTCGTGTTGCACTGGGGAGCTTTGCCGTTTCGGTGCTCCAGCGGAGCAGCTGTTGTACCCGGCATCGCTTCCAGCTTGTCACGGGCTGTGGAGGTTCCCATGTCCTCAGACTGTGCATGAGAAATGCTTTCAATTTGTATTTGACCCCTTTGTTCAGCAAGAGGCCAACGGTGAGCGTGGGGCTGGTGGGTAAGAAGGCTTCTCTGTGCCTAATTTGGCACATCAGAGTTAGTGGTTTCACGCTGAAGATGTCATTTTAGAGATGTTGAGCTGAGTGAATACGTACCTTGTGCTACATCTCCATGGGGCAAGAGGAGATCATCACTGAGAGCCTGAGCACGGAGAAAGCCATTTTTCACCTCTCCCAGGTGGACGTATTTTGGAGTACCTGGAATAAGTGAACTGTTTAGGAAAAAGAAAACACTTGCAGGACCTTTTTGGAGACCTGAAATGTGATCCTCCTCTAAATTCATCAAGGATGGAAATTGTGGGGTTTTAGGGTCTTTTGTCTGCCTTGTCATGCTTGTGGCTTTCCTACATTGATCTTTATGAAGTTGACCTTCTCTGCTTCGATCTCTGCCAAGTGCTCAGAGGGGAAAAGATACAGTTCTGCTGTATGGGGGGGCTGGAGTAAAATCACTGCACTCTTCCCACTGCCATGCTGCGTAAGGAAGGGAAAATAAAGCAGCCTGTGTCCCTTCCTAATGTCAGGACTCTTTCAAACTGCAAACAGTTGTCCAAAAGCCTTCTCAGGCACAGCTTCCAACCTTCTCTCAGTGACTGACTCTCAAACTGCTCCTGGGGAGAGGAAGCTCCTGTCTGACACAAACCTCCTGTTTCCCATTTCAAGCTTTTATCTTCCTCTGCGGTTCAAAATTCACATGGACAACTGATTTTCCATGTTTGCTCTGCCAAACCCATGCAAGCAGTTGTCTTCTCTTCTGTATGCTAGACACAGCAGAGGCTTTCAGTCCTTTGTCTAGCTCTAGGCTGTGCTCCTCCCGCTCAGGTGGGACTTCCAAGACTGGGAGCTAAACCAGAGGAGACGAGGTGGGACAGCACAACACGAATCACTGTTCGTTATTTCACATGGAAAAAAAGAGAGCCTGCCTCAGTCTTGTTTGTCTCGGTTTACTTCTGCCTCCTTGCTTGCTCCTGATGCCAGCCTGCAGCTTTCCAACTGCAAACCGAACACATCCCCACAGCGGTGGCTCTTTCTCACAAGGGGTTTTGTTGCTTTGCTCCTTGTCTGCTTCTCTGAGCAAGGATCTTCCTTTTTATTTCTTAAAATTAACTATGGGGCAGAGGGAGAAATGCACAAAGTGTGAGTGAGCAGCACAGTGAGGGAGGCAGAAAAGCTCTGACAGATTGAAGGTAGATGGAGCAAGAACTGGTGGGGCTGGTGGGGACCGAGTGGTGGACACGCAGCAAGTGGGAGAGGTGCAGGGGAAGATCAACAAGAGGAGACATCCCAGACCCCTGTCCATGAATAGAAACCTCAGAAGGATGGAGGAAGCCAGGAATGGAAGTGAAGAGCAAAGCCTGAGTTGGGCAAGCAACATGATATTACCTTAGAAATGGAAGCAGGTCAGTGTGAGTTCACACCCAGGAGCAGGGAGGGAGTAATTTCTGTGCACAGTGTTTTTGGGGTTCCACTGGACATCAAGTACTGGGGCAGCTCAGTGGTGAAACCACCAGACCACTGAGCAAGCCGGAAGCCAGCAAACACACTAAAACACAGCAAGGATGACTCAAAAATCCTGTTGAGTGGAGAAAGTGCTTACAAGAGCCGCTGAAGAAGGTGAGTGGAAAGAACACAAATCGTGTGAGGAAACCCAGGCAAATGCTCCTAGAAATGGCTCTGCTGGTGACTGGCAGCGAGCGGCTGGAGCGCACCCGGGCGAAGCAGGGCGCAGGCGACGGCTGCCCAGCCGACATCTGTGTTCAGTGACAAGAGCATGGCCTGACAAGTTCATTGTAGCTCGGCACGGGGCAGCAGGTGGGAGAGGCAGCGTGTGCAGCCACCTGCTCGGCCGCCTGCCTGCCCGTCCCTCCAGGGCTGCTGAGGATGCTTCGCCGCATCCCGGCCCTGAGGGAGAGGAGGCTGGTGTGCTTCCCCCAGGTAGGGCTGAGGGGTTTATGTCAGAGGAGGGGGCTCTTAAAATAGCTGTGGAAGGGTTATGCTTTGACCTTTTATACATTTGCCTTGGTTCCAGAGCAACGCTTTTTTAAAAATTTTTTTTTTTTTTGCCTTCATTAGAAAAAAATTCTGTTTTAAGATAACTTTTGTATCTGGAAGTTTGCATTGTGTCATGGAAGGCTCAAGCATCTATGAAAATAGATGAGGAAAAAACAAAGCGGTCAAGCCAAATCCTACACCTGTAACTCTTCCTGAACCCACCAGGCAGTGGGAGAGCTCAGCTGCTCTCAACACTTGGCTTGTGCTATCTGAATGTCATTATTGTACAATAGGGTTTGATCTGAATTGGCATCGTTCTTGTCAGGGAGTGAATGGACCGAGAGCGACGGAAAGCAGCCGAGGAGCCAGCCTGTGCTAAGTAAGTACTCGCGCAGCAGTCGGCTCTGGTTTAGAGGCCAAAGTCAATTCAGAATAACACCAATAAATTCAGGCTGCTCACTTCTGATCGGCCCTGCTGTAACTCAGCGAGAGCTGATGGGGAATTTTTTTCTTCTCTCTCTCTCGGAAAGTGCCAGCCGGGAACAAGAGAGTCTGTCTGATTCGGGGCAGCATGAGGAACTTGCTGTTTGCTGTACAAGTCTGTCGTCCGAGCTCTTTGGTAATTACTCCTATGCTGTGACAGAGCATTCATAGAGCTGTTGTGATTTGCTAAAAACCTGCCTCATGGGTACCATTTAACCATCCTATGGGCTGCCAAATGCTTCAGTGCATGTTTCTGGTTTGAGTTTTCACCTTCGTAAATGCGTGCATTTACTTTTCCTGGTCGTGTGCGCAAATGCTTGTCTGGGCTGACAGCTGTAGGTGGGGAGCCAGGAAAGGCAGCGGGGTTGCAGATCCAGCTCCGAGGTCAGACTGAGCTGTAGGTTTTTGGCTGGCTAGGGATGTACCTAACCCCCCGGCGGGGGCTTTGTGTGCTCCTCAGGGGCAGTGCCAAAGAGATCCCTTCAGTCTGTACCTCTTACTAATACAGGGACTCAGTGCAAACCTGGCTGCAAAGATGCGGGTTCTGTAGTCGCGTTAAAATAGCAGGCTTGCTTCTGGCGCGGTGAGCCAGAATGTCCACTGAGGTGGAAGGAGAAAGTAGCTGGAAACGTCACTGTCTTCGTGCAAAAGCCAAGCGCCACGTTGCTCATTTTGGTGCCAGCGAGGTTATGGCAGAGCTGGTTTCACGGGAGGTGAAGGTGGTGCAGCACCTTTCCTGGGGGGCACGGCGTGCCTGGGAAGCCTGTCTGTCCGTCCTCCTGTCTGCCTGAGCCTCTGGGCTTGAACTGGTCCTAAAGAGGGGTCTGCAAGACTCACCCCCTTTGCTGAGCTTTCCCGGCTCGGGGAGCACAGCACTCAAGTTCTCTAATTCAAAATGTGTTGCTGGATTTCAGGGAGTCTCGGGGTTAGAAGTTTTTCGGTACGTACCTCTGCTGTTTCAAGTTGTCCACTTAGAACAACAGGAAGATTTAAAGGGATGCTTTAAAAAAAAAATCAGCCTAAGGTATTTAGAGATTTGCTTTTAATTATAAAGAGTAAATTAAAATGTAGTTGTTCCATGGCAAGGTCATCTTAATTCAGTGTCTAATAATACAGGTATTACATTTCTCCTGAATAAAGCCTTATTTGAGCTAAGATAATTCATTTAAAAAGTAATCCAGTCTTGAATGAACCATCCCTAATGAGGAAGAATCGATTGAAAATTTAAGCGCCTAATCACAGTCACAGCAAAAAATAATCTCTTGCTTTTGTTTTTTGGGGTTTTTTTTCCTAAATTTGTATAATTTTAGCTTCTAGCCCTTGGAACCGATGGCACACTCGCTTGTTTGATGCTGCCATTTCAGACTCCTATGGACGAGACTCAGGTTTACTTCACCTCATGGTTTCCCTTTGTTCAACTTTACACAAAGAACTGGTCTCATCCTCTCTCTTTACTTCCAGAGGGATCTTTCCTGCTGGAAGTGTGCTTTGCTGGAGGCCAAGGCAAAATGCAGGAGCAGAGGATGCTCTCGTGAATCAGTGTGACGTTTTCCCCCTTCTTACACGTTCTGTTGTGCAGCTTCAGTTTTCGTGCTGAGGCTTTTCTTTTAGTGGTTGAATTAACCTTCCCAACATTGACACAAAATTAGGAACAGTCTTTTACCAGTATGGCTTGAATTTGTTTCCCCAGGAAATAATACAAGTGACCTTGTTCTTATTTTGTCTCGGGGATGGTGTGTAACCACGTCATATCTCAGGAACAAATTGGAGGGACAAATTGGAGAGCTGAGACTCCCAGCAGCTCTGAAAGCGAGGAGGAGGCAGTGTGGCAACATGAGATAACTGTAGTTAGATCTTGATTATGCTAAAGTGGCCAGGAGTGAAATAATTAAAATATAGATATTTGCTTTCTCCTGATTTTCAGAGTTAACAAGCCACTCTGCCTAGCAGGGCTACTTCATGTGTCAAGGATCTCAGATGCTTCAGACACGGAAAGTCTCAAAGAGTATTAATCTCTCTTATTCTTGAGTCACAGGATTAGTCTGAAAACAATTAAAATAAATTTTAGCTCTCGAGCTCGGTTTGTTTGCCAGTCCCCTGAGTGTGCCCGCACGGCACCGTCAGGGTAGAGCCCGTGTTTGTGCCCGTTCTGCTCGCTGCCCACCGGCACAGCTCCGGGCGAGCGGGCGTCCCAAGAAGATGCTGAAGAGATGCTGGAGGGGCCGGGTGGCTGCTGCATCCCCGGAGCCCCCCTCCCGCCCCAACAATGCGTGTGCTGCTGCTCGGTCAAAGGGGCCAAAAATTACTGGTGCGAGGGCTGATAAAGGATAGCTCTGAAAGATGCTTTGTAGGCTGTTGTGTGGCTGGGGAGGGAGGCGTGTTACCGGGGTATTGTGTGGAGCACTGTGATCCTCGGATGCCTTGTCAGTCATGAAAAGTTAGCAAGGAGCAGCCTTGCTCCTCCGGCGCTGCCTCCCTCTGATTAACTGCTGCTCCCCTTTTCCCTTCGGAAGTGCTGCGACATTCCCCAGTAAATACGAACGATTCGCTCTCCCTCCTTTTCCTCCTCTTACCCGCT
>NW_009707531.1:12122-37226 GCF_000703405.1 Apaloderma vittatum
TTCCCAAATACGTGAACTCAGAGAAGGCTTTATTCTCCTTCAATGATCATTCAATTGTCTCCAGACTGTATCTTTTCGTAAATTTATTGCTGGCTATTTAAAAAAAAATATAATTAAAAAAAAATCAAATGCATTTTGCATATTAACACGTAACTCTTGTTCCTGTCTGCTCAGTTTGGAAATGGTCGGATTGCTTTTATAAAGAAAAAAATGGCTAATAAAATTGGCCTCAGCACCGTTGCTTTGCAATTCTTATGAACGGTAAAGTGCTACTTACAGTCATTGATGTTAAAAGCTATTTCTAAATTATGGTGCCATTTATTATCTCTAGTGTCCAAAGTAAGTTTAAATGATGCTTATAATTCATGTTTTACCAAATTTCCTTTTCCCCCCGAGGATACCTCTGATTAACTTATGCACATTTAAGCGCTTTTTAAATTCTTCTTTTATTGCCATTATGCTCTGAAAATCTCAGCGATTCTCAAAAATGGGTAATAAACTTGAGATAAAATGCTGCAGTTTTAGATCAATGCTGACATATCACTGTGGTGATTTCTTCAGAGCTAAAGTGATAATGCTTCATATTTACAGAATATATACTACATTATTACTACAGTATTACCATTTTGTTCTAAGATGAAATGAGTAATTTACCAATTTATTAAACAGTTACATTTAAGTATTGCTTAGGACATTACCACACCAATCTGTTTACTTAGCTTGAAGAGTTACCATTAAGAAACCCGGTTTATTTAGGTAAAATTTGTAATGATCATGCCCTCCATTAAGAAACTTATTTTTCTGCAAGCCTAATTGCCTGGAAATTAGTTTCTCCTTATTTACTATGGTGCATTCTGCTAAGCCAGCTAAAAATGTCACCCTCGCAAGAAGTGCTGGAGAAATTAATAATACATATGTGGAACAGTTTTAATTAGTGTAATATCAAATGTTAATAAAAGATTTATGATCCAGTTAAAAGTTCTAACGATCACAACAGGAAAAGATCTGAAATGTGGCGACGGTGATCTGTTAAAAATAAACAAATGCTGCCAAACTCTCCAAATTGAGGGTAGAGGAGATATTTTTAAAATTATTCTTATTTTTTCCTGCTCCTGTCCTTCCACAAGTCCTGGCTCAATGATCTGTAAGGTCAGGCTCTTACCCCACGGAAGCCAGAGTAAATCCCAGGTGGCAAGAGGATGGCTGGGGAGGGTTATCCTGGTGTGATGGGGGGGGATGGAGAAGCCCATGGCAGTGGAAAAGGCTGCGTTTAATTCGGTTGGTGACACCAGGCTGTGAGCAGGCAGGCCCTTCCGTGGGAGATGCGGACAACGGCTGGCCCAGGGTGGGTCTAGCAGGAGCTTCAGCATTGCTGGCACCACCCTTTAGCCCAGCTCTAGGAAAGAAGTCCGTGTTTTGAATAGCTCAGAAGGCCAGGAGTTGGAGGATGGTGACGGAACCACCTTGTTTTCAGCCAAAGGTAGAAGTAATAAGCAGCAGCTGAATTTCCATAGGTTAATTCCTCTAGAGAAGTGTGTCAAATAGTATCTGGAGACACAAAGATCTCAGATCGACCTTGCAGCTCTGCCCAGCCTAGCACAGGGACAGGCTCTGCTGAAGGCTGAGCCCGCAGCCAACTAGAAGTGAAGATGGACGAGTTCTTGTGGAGCTGGGCTGGTTGCGGCTGGTGCAGTGGGTGCTGGTGAGGGAAGGCACTGGCTCATCCACTTCAGAAGTCTTCTAATGTTGGAATGAGGTTTTTGAGTGGTGCTCTGTAGCCACATGGGCGGTGTGGCAGGGAAGGAGGTGTGCTGGGTGACGTCGAGGGACACTGGTCACTGCTGAGACCCTCTGAGTGTCTTTAGTCAGATGAGATAAATGAAGATCCTGCCTTAAAATTCCTGGAATGTACCTGGCTAGGAGTTTCATGGGGGTCTTCAAGACCTGTAAGTGTGGTGTCAGAAACATGAACTTCAGGAGTTGGAGCTCGAGCTGTTTTCAGTGCCATTGGAGAAAGCTGAACTGCAAGCCACTTCCCAGTGCTGTCTGTTTAGACCAGTGTCGCTCTGAGTCCCTCTCAGTAGATCCCAGAGAGTAGACTGTGAGTAAGACAAAGTGCTAAATACTCTGCTCCACCCAGAAGTGCCATTGTTCTTGGAAGTCCTGGCAGAAATGCATGTTGTTTGCTTGGATTTCTGGGATTTTGGGGCAGAAATGAGTGCTGTGATCTTTACTGGTTTCTCAGATGCCTCCTGGGTTTGGCTCCTGGCAGTACTGACAGGAGAGGACGTACCTCTTCTGGCACAGTTTGGGGGTACTCAAAGCAAGGATCAGAAGCCAGTCTCTGACTCGAGGGCATTCAGTGCAGAGAGGATTAAATTGAGAGCACTTTGTCATTCCCTTTTGCTAGGGTGCCAGGTACATACAGCTTGGGAAGGTGCTGAGGTAGTGAGAGCTGTGCCCTCCTCTTGTTCTCCAGTGATAAAACCCTTCTTTGCTCAGGGTGCGTTCAGGACGCTGAAGTGGATGTACACTCTGTGCTGGGGCCCAATTCCCTTTTTTGAAATTCCTCTTGAGAATCTATTTGTGAAAGGTCTGAACCAGAGTCCCAGGCTGAGTCTCTGGGTGCTGCCTGGCCAGTGTGGCACTTGCTCTGCTCTGAGGAACAAATGAATGTCAGAGAAGTAGTGAATTGCCTGGGAAATGCGAAGGTTTTATTCATTCCTAAACTTCGTAATGTGACTTTCCTTATTTTGTTCTTTCCAAGGCCAGAAAAGGAAACACCATATTTATTCCTGCTAATGTAGCAATATTGATTAAGTCATAAAGCACATATAAATACATATTGACTCATATTACATTAAAGTATCTATCACTTACTACTTGTTCCTCAATAATACTATAGTTATGTAAAAAAATGCATTAAAATTGGCATTACCTCAAGGAAAGTAGGATCTGCCATCATTGTTAATATTAGGTTTTGGTGAACAAAAGCTTCAAAAAGGATGCAAGTGTTAAAAATGGAAAACCACCTCCCTTCTGCCCCAGCAGTGACCAGATATTTCTGGCTGTACCAGTCATTCAGGTACAGGTCCTGACCTTTGCTTATCGGGTCAGTACTTCTGTTTTGTTGGAAAAACTTGTTGTGGGTGCCATCCTGACCTGTGGCATGAGAGGATGTGTATTATCTCTTCAGCATTGGAATTGCCTCTGCAGAGCTGGAGGGCTGTTTCTAGCCGTGGCTGGAGAGGGAGCACAGGATTGTGTTCAGCTGGGTGTTGGAGCAAGGTGGGCAGCTCCCAGCCTTCAGCTGCCTCTGCATCTCGGCTGCTCCCACCAAACGGATACTTTGAGCCTAAATTCAAAATCAAGATCATCGCAACCCTCAGTTAATTCTGGAGATTCCTCACACTGCCAGGCACCTGGCAGGGTCGTGTTTCTGTTGTAAATTGAGCAGAAGAGGCACTGCAATCTGGGTCTTGAACAACCTAAGGACAGCATCACTTCTCTGTGTTTTGATTGAGGAAAGACTCAGGGGTGTTACAAGTTTGGGAGCAGGGAGAGCAGCCACAGCCCCTGGTAGGACCAGACTCTTCTCTCCAGCGAGGATCTGGGAGCTTTGGTGCTTTCTGCTGCAGCTTTTTCCTCTTGGGTAGCTTCTGGCTTGGTATATTGGATTTTGTCTCCTGATCTTAGGAGTTGTGCTTTTTCCCCAAATATGACATGGGAATGAAAGGCATGAAGTAGCTAGAAACCATCCAGCTGTTGGGGTAAACTTTAGGTGTAGAAATAGGGTAGGAATTGCAGGAAGGGTGCTCAGCTTCTTGCTGATGAAAATTAAGTGTCTTTGGACTTTGGGGCCAGGCAAGGCGACTCTGGTGAACACACCAGAATTGGCAAGAAATGGAGTGTACCCAGTCTCCAAAAATACTCAGGAGCTTCTGTGGCTGCACAAGATGAGGAATTTGTCCATGGCAAGGGGGCAAGCAAGAGGTGTGAGGGGTGGACTGTGCTGCCTTGTTCCACCTGTTCTGCAAACACTCCAAGACCTGGAATTGCACCAGGTTAGTTGTGCAGAGATTTAAGGATTTCTGTTTCGCTTAAGAAACTTAGTGCTCATCACGATTTGGCCACTGCTTCACAGAACCTGGAAGATGCACGCCTGTGTGCTGCTTTATTAGGTACAGTGCTAAATGAATAAAAGCAGAAGAGGAATTTTTTTTAATACTCGAATTCCTCTTTTGCAGAATGTGTTTAGCCTTTTCCATGCAAAGAAAAAATCCAGCAAAATACTATCCACATGGCTATTTTATGCTTCTGCTTGTCTTTTCTTCTCTTTATAATTAGCCTAATGTGATATCTGATCCCTGCTCTTTTTAGTGTTTGTGTGCCAGTCTGACAGCACTAGCGCTGTTGTTTCTTAGATAAGCTAATCACTTCTTAATGACTGGACAAGGTATCTTTATTTAACTGCATAAAGAGATTTAACTTTTCCCGTTCAGATATGACCGCTGGTTTATGTTCTGTTAATGACATGTAACATTGGTGTAAGATGCAGGTGGTACACAAGTGTCAAAGCGGGTTTGGGCGGCTGGTATTAGAGAGGCTGTGAAAGGGGGCAGGGAGAGAATGAACTTGTTTCCTATTAATCAGAATTTATTAAGAAAGACCAATTGTGAGCCCAGCTAGCTGCTGCCTCTTCACTGACTGGTATGTGGCCGTGGGGTTGGTGCTGCAAAATCAGAGGAGGGTTTAAGTCTCATCATGTCCTTTGTGCTTACGGTTGAGCTGATTTGTACAACTATTTTAAGTACTTGCTGTGAGATTATTGCAGAGGCTTATTTATAACGTAAACACATCCCCAAAATGTGCAAGATCAAGGAGCAGCACTCAGATCCATAGGTGAGCAGTGCATGTATAGGTCTTTGTCAACCTGCTGTTTCCCTCTCTGGATGAGAGGTGCGGAGCTCTGTGCTGCAGCGTGCAACCTCCTGTGCTCACAGCACACCCTCGATTGACCCGGAGCTGACTGAGGCACCGTCTGCAAGCAGGGGGCACGAGAAAGTCTAAACGACACCAAGCTTCATGGTGAAAGGGTGAAGCTGTTGTCCACACCAGCACGGTGCTTATGGGGAGCAGGTCTGTCCTGGTGTAAGTTGGAGCCTGGGTGTGCGCTGTCGGTAGCAGGGCTGGGCTCAAAAAGGGTGAAGAACTTCTTTACTGAGAGGGTTGTCAGGCATTGGAACAGCCTGCCCAGGGAGGTGGTTGAGTACCATCCCTGGAGGTGTTTAAGAGAAGGGTAGATGTTGCCTTGAAGGACATGGTTTCGTGGTGTTGATAGGGCTAGGAAAATGTTGGACTCAATGATCTTGAAGGTCTCTTCCAGCCAAAACTGTTCTACAATTCTATGAATTTAAAAGCTCAACCCTTTGTGCCCTGAGATAATGTCACAGAATAGACTGTTTGCCCTGCCATGCAAAAATATGCTTTCTGGGCAAGGTTTTTTCAGTGTGAAAATGAAAGAGGAGAATAAGGTCTGTGAGACTAATCAGAGCATTTATCTGAGCTCTGAGAAGTTACTGGAGATTTGGGCGGGAATAAAACTCAGCATCTCTGAGCTCAGGGTTTGTGACACCTCCTGCTCTAACTCCATGAGGCTGCAGGCACCAAGAGGAGCTGGCACTTGAATTGATTTTATCTATCAACACCCCATGCGTGTGTGCTTTCAAGTTCTAGGTGCAAGCACAAGCTCACTGTGGTGTTCTAAGGCTTGCTTTCTCTAGCACCATTTAGACCAAAGTTTTTGGGAAGGAAGCAGAAAAATGTGCGATGCTTCCAGCCGCCAGCTGCCGGCGCCTTCCTGGGCTGTGTCCTCTTCTGGCGCAGGAGGGCGAGTTCTCAGGTGGAAAGCCAGGCCCTTTAAAACATCTGAAACTGTTCTGCCCAAAGCAAAGACAGCAAAAATCCTTCTGTTACCTTTTTTTTAAAAAAAAATTTTGTCCCTAACATGTATGGGTATCTTAAAGTGTTAGGCAGAGAATCTGTATTCCTGCCCGACAAGAAAAGGGCTAGGCCAGTCTTTGGGGTTTTAATTTTACCGGCTGACTAATGTCAGTCTTATCAATGATATCTTTTCTTTCCCAGTAGCATGTTCTAATAAGAAACTAAATCACGAAGACAAAAAGCTTCTGGCATCTCCATTTTGTTGGCTCCTACCTCCATCTATGGCATGTTTACAAGAAAACATTTATCGCTGGAGCACTTGCCTGCAATAAGGAAAAAGCTGATAGCAACAGCTTTGGAGCAGAGTCCTCCCTGCTTGGCTGGGCAGGTGCAGCGGGATGGAGTGCCCATCTCCTTGGGGCCAAATCCAGACCAGTGCTAAAAAATATCCCCCAGGGTCTGTCCGCCTCCCTAGCAGGCTTTTGGCAAGGAGAAGCAGCCTGGTGAATCGCTTCGGAGGAGCAGGGGCTCGGCTGGCTGTGAATTTGTAAGTGGATTGTGTAAGGATGGAGTAGAAATGGGCTTTCTTGGTAGGGTTTGTAAGGGCTTCATGCTCAGAGTGGTGTGGATGGTGGAGTCGTCTGAGTGTGAGTGATGGGAAACCCAGCGTGTTTCAGAAATGCAAATTTAAATCGTGGCTGATCCCCACTGAGGGCAAAGGTATCCAGCAGCAAAGTGGAAGAAAAATATTTGATAGTGTTGTCTGTCTTAAAGAGCTCTCCAAACGCTACGTAATGGGGTATGTCACGGTGTTTTCACGCTGCAGGGCTTCAGCCCCCCAGCGAGGCTGTGAGCAGGGCTGGGGCAGCCCTGCCAGCCCTTGTCAAACCCACCCGAGTGCCCTTGGCTGCCTGGATGTCAGAAGCGTTAATACCCTGTTTTGCAGATCGGAGAATGGGGGTAGCAAGAGGTCAAGTGGCTTCATTAGGCCCCAGAGGATTTCGCTGTCGGAGCTGAAAGCTGGAGTGTGGCGTGGCGGGGAGCGCTTTGTCCGGCGCTTGGGGCTTCAAAGAACCATCCCTTGTAAATCCTCAGGCGCTTTGATCCCGCACTTAAACTCGCTGTTAACTTTGCCCCTTTGCAGTTTTTGAGGCTGGTGCGGCAGGCGCTGAGGTTTTCTGCGTGGGGTCAGAAGTTTCGTGGGGCGGGTTGGACTGAGGGTCTCTGGCAAGGGAAACGCTGCTGGAGGTGGTGGGATCCAGCACCCTCACGAATCCCCCAGGGGAGCGAGCAGCAAGAGGCATCCCCGGGCAATTCTGGCATCGACTGCAATAGTAATAACAATTAGCAATTATGCAGAGTTATATGCCTTTGGTGCCTATTACAGGCATCAACGAGGAGTTCTGTTTCTGTTTTCTACTTGTAGCTTGGCCTGATGCTTGTGTTTTAATAGCAGATGCTCTAAGATAATTAGAGTCGCTGCAGATAATACCGGGGGTGTTTTGCTGCTGCACGTGGTGTGCCATGGCCGGCCAACCTTCCTGGCCCCCCAGTACATGCCAAGGTCTCCGATGGTTGAAAGCCACGTACCACATAGCGTGTATTTTGGAGGAGAAGGGGAAAGAATAGGAAATGGTTTCTGCTGCCCATAGCAGAGTTATCCCCAGACCCATCACCGGGCGATGGGGTGAGGTTGGTGTGGTGGGTGCCTCTCCGGAGCTGTGGGACCCACAGGGATCAGCGCTACTGTCTCCTTACCTGATCTGCTCTCTGGAGCTGGAGCTGCTAGGAACAAAGTTGGAAATGACATCTGGGAGGCTGTAAACACTCCCACCAGGCTCCGCGGATCTGCAGCGCTCCCTCCTCGCTGGCGCCGGGGAGCAAACGCGCTTTTACCGAGGAGATGAAATGCAGATCTGCGCTTCAGCTTCAACTTTGTTCCTCCAATTCCCCTAGAAAAAAAAAATGGTTAATGTAATATTACATCAGATTGGACTCTGAGGAGTGGAAAGCCAATTTTGGGGGAATGTGAGCCAACCTACATTTAACTGGGATGCTGATATTTACTGTTGCAGTGATCCGGGCCCGTAGCATGGGTGAAGTCGCTGGCTGGGGATTCAAAGTCCAATTAGGCAGTGTTAATAGAGGAGGCAGCGATGCTTCATTGAGAGAAATTACTAAAATTGTACTTTTAGGACAGTCAATTAGCTGTGTTTTGACAAAGCAACAAAAAGATGAAACTGAAGCCCTTGAAAAAAGAATGAGAGAATTCAGAGGGAACATGTCTGTTTGGGGAATCCTAATATTTTTTGTTGAAATCATTAAGTGAAATTAAATACTATTTTAAACCAAAGGGATAGAATATCTAATTAAGATAGAAAAAAGGTTTGGGGAAGGGTATTGTTGAGGGGATTAGAGAAATGGTTTACAATTCATGTTGACTGAGGCGGGGCCCCCTGAATATATTAGGTATATTAGTAACAACAGTGGGGAAAAGTCTCTCGACAAGCTGAAGTTTAGGAAGGGTTTCTTTAGGGTGACTCCAAGGCTCCCCGACTCCAGAGTGAAGCGTGGGAATGAAGCCAGGGAGATCGTGGACGAGGCGCGTCTTTGGAGCCGTGCTGGGGCTCCTGCACTGCGGCAGGGTCCCGGTGCAGGAGTCGCTCCAGGGGTGAAGGGGGCAGCAAGGGATTTGGGAGCAGGGTCCGTGGGGCGTCCAGGGTAACCTGGCTGGTGGGAGCAGGGAAAGTCGATGGGATGGTGCAGGCAGAGGACTCCGCGGGGTGCAGCCTCTGTCCCTGTAGCTGGGGGATGCTGGGGGAGCCCATCTCTGCGCCCTGGCTGAGCTGCTGGCAGAGCCCCCCGGGAAGATGTGTGGCAGGATGTTCGGGTGCCTTTGTTCGCTCACCGTCAATCTATTTCTGTTTTCTTCCAAGACCTACATCTCTGCTTTGTGATTGTTTGGAGGAGTCAGTCTTAGACTGGTGTGTTCTTGCAGAGCAGAGGACAGGGTGATGGGCTGGGGGTCTCTCCCGGACATTTCTGTGATGGTTTGCAGGACCCTTGGCATCATCGACCCCTGGAGCAAAGCCCCTTCCTGCCCTCAGGAAGGCACAGCCTGGCCAGGAAGGGCAGGAGGTTTTTCTGGCAATATCTCTGTAACTCGGGATGATTTTTCCCGTGTTTGCATTCAGCACTGCAGAGGCTCCTACTCGTAACACACAGCTCCAGTAAAACTCTTCTGCCTAAAGGCCTCTCTTACAGAACTATGTTTTTGACTGATATCATCATATTGTTTAATTCATTTGATATACAGAGACAGTTAGTGAAATATGCATGCTATATTATATTAAAGAGAAATGTAACCTTCAATTGGTATCCGATGTGCACTTTGCAATAACTGCTATTAGTTGTCTATAAAACTCCTAGACATCATTTGATTTTATTACCATTATATTATTTTACTTGGGAACATATAGGAGTGGTGATTGCAGGTCTTCAAGTGCTTACTGGGAAATATTTAACACAGAATGTTTTATTTATTAGCATAAAGAGACACAATGGATTGTTGGTGATTAAAGTGATGATACTGCTGCCATACTTGTCAAAAATATAGACCTAATTCAATAGAAAGGCGACAGTCAGTCTCCATGTTGATCTATGCTGAAGCAAACTGCCTCTGAAAGCAGTACAAAGCCTGAATTGGCCTCTTAATTTTATGCTCTAGGGTATAGGATAAAAAAAGGAATTCTTTCTAAGTGCCTGTAATTGCATGTTACCAGAACCTAAAATATAAGCCAAATTTTTGAAATTAGAAGTGTTAAGCTTTCCATTTCAATTCCTTCCCCTCCTCCTCTGAAAAGAAAAAGTATCATCAAAACAAAAGAGAGCTTTAAAATGCCTTGCTGTCCCATTTCATTAATAAAATATACAGCATACTTAGCCTTTAATTGCAAATGTACATTTTGAAAGAAATAACTTTTTTAAAAAATAAATTGTTTTCCTTCTCTCCCAGCCATCCAGGGCAGGAGCCGGGGATCTGCTCGCGCCAGCAGGATGTGGTGCCTTTCAAACAAGACAAATCCGCTTGTTTTAGGTGTGGAATATCATTTCGCTTGCTTAGATGGGTACAGCTTTGAAGCAGGTAAGCCGTGCAGGTCTGATGGGCCTTGCTGAGCCCATCAAGAGGAGGAGAGCACCCAGCAGCCCCTCAGTTGTGTTTGGTGATTCTGATGCTCCCACAGGCAGTGATACCCATGAATCAAGTCTGATTCAGGTGGAGCAGCCTCGCAGCAGGAGCCTGAGTGGGAAGGGCTTGTGTCCTTCCTTTGCCCCGTGCTAAAATAGGATTTGCTTTGCAGAGACACGCGGCAGCATCTGCCTTGAAAAAAAGTCAAATATATTCCCCCTTGCACCCCCTCACCTTCCCTGCTTGAGTCTGTGTTTACAACTTCACTCCTCTGAGCAGGCAGCAGGAAAAAAAAAATAAGATTAACCATTTTGTACACTTGATGGCTTCATTGGACAGGCAATAAATCAATACAATTGAATTGGAGAAGATAGTGTTCAAATGCTATTATCTGTCTCTCTGTTATTGAGCTGGGATCCTCGGACTGACTTACAGAGATCCCTCTAGCTCCAGGATTAAAACAGGAACCCTGCGGGACTCAGCCTGCTCCAGGGCTCGCCCGAGCCCACCGGATAGTCCAGCACTTTTCTGCAGATTTCATCCTTTTTTTGGGTTTGTCACCCAGACCCCATCCTTTCGGGTGTTTGCTGTTACGTGGCTCGGTTGTTAGAGCAGAAGCAGGAAATCACCTTAAATGCTAAAGCTGGTGAAAGATTCTGAGCTCATAACGATAGAGGAGAAAACTGGCAGCAGAGCTGAGGGTGACAGTGCCCCAGGGGAGCATTCGCAGGGCTGGAAGCGGGAGCTTTAGCGAGCTAATCTGGTTTTACGCATATTTAGTTTTGCCGTCTAGTGGCGAGATCACCAGCAAAGGTCCAGCTGCCGCAGTTCCTGCAATCGTGGGCATTTATTTATTCAGGGCTGCTTGGAGAGTGCAGGGATTTTACCCAGAGGAATCTCCTGGTGCTCCCTGCCTGATTCGGGTGCCCACATTTCCATAGCTTTCCAGGAAAAATGATGGCACTGTGAAGTTTGGTTGTTCTTTGGTTGGTTGTTTGTGTTTTTTTTTAAGAAGAGTTGTCTGTAACTGCTTAAGATACCCCAAAGGCCTGATTCAATGTTGATTAAATGAGTCTGACCCCAGCAAAGTTGCTGCTAAATTACACTTTTATAAATGAAAGATAAATCAAGCCCAAAATTAAACACTGCAAGGGTTTTATGCCATTTTCAAGACTTCGAAAATGTTTTGTTACCAAAATATTCTGTTTCTCTAATACAGGTTTCACTGTTTTAAAGTCACCCTTATCTGGTGGCATAAAGGTTAAAAATTCTTTGTTTACAGGTGAAGTCCGCACCCCTCTGCTATCCTAGATCTTTTCCCAGCCCCGATAATTCAATATATTTTCCCGTTGACATCTGTAATTTCAGAGTGCCCTCTCGTGTACAGACAACTCCAGTGCATCGCCCTCGCTCATGCCTCTTCCCTCCGACAGCTGCTCTCGCTTCGAACCCTTGGCGTTTCCTTATCCCTGTTGCTTCACGTCTCCTGCGAGGAAGCATCAGGTCCAAACGCGAGTCCCATCCTGTGAACGTACTGACATGGACTTACCTTGAGTGCCCTGGGAGCTGCTGCCCTTCGCATTCGTTAACAAAGGGTTCTGCCTATCTGATGGCAAAAGAGCCCAAAATTGTGATGAAAATGGTTTCAATCTGCCACTGATGAGAAAAGTATGTGGCGTGTGGGGCCTCAGTTGAATTTGAGAGAAGCAGCTCGGCTCAGTGGTGACATTCCTCTTGATGCAGAACGGATCCGTGTTTTCCATTGTATTAACACAAAACAAGTGAGCTGAAATAATCTTTTCTTTACCTCCAGTGGTTTTAAAATAACTGGAGGATGATGTTCTTAAGCTGACTGATGACATCTATCAGCTGAGAATCCGATCCCTTTTCACAGGGGAACACAGAGTCACATGAAGTGACTTTTTTTTTTTTTTAAGATCTATTAGTTTTGGAAACAGAAGTCTGTAACGGCAGCATGTCTTCTCACACAAAACCAGCAGAATCTCTGTGAACCAATGGCTCTGTGCCCTTTAGCAGTACAGGGAGGAGCAGGCATGTTATGGGATGGTGCTAGGAGGACCAGTGGAGGTACCATGGCTCTGCAGAGACCTTGGATGCTGGCAGCAGGTGACAATATGGCATGCCGGGTCTAACAAGTCGTTGTTTGAGACCTCCTCAGTTGGCCTTTGCTCCTCTATGGCCAACACACACATTGTGGGTTTGCAGCTGATTTCAGCTGCTTCTGTCTAAATTGGGTCTGATGCAACCTGTTAGTGGACACCACGATGACCATGACAGAGCATAGAGGGATGTCATCACGGACCTCATGGACCTTGTAGAGCTGATCCCCACCTGGTCTCCTCCTCAGCTCCAGCATAGCCATGTGCTGCTTGCTCCGAGGGATGCCATGGGAAGTGTCCCTGTCACGTGACAGCCCTGTTTGCTGGACAGCAATGTGCAAGAGTGATGAACCCTCCTGGAAGCAAGTGCAACATAGTGACAACATGTGGGTGACATTAAATTTGGGAATGCCAAGTGCTAATTGATCTGTCAACAGCTAGCTATTAAAGGTGTTTCTGGGACAGACCTTCCCACCTTGAAACCCCACTGGTGAAGAAGCTGGAGGGATTCTGGGCTCTTGCTGAGGTGGCAGAAGTGGCAGATGATGACTAAAGTGACTGACAAGTGTTGCTGCTTTGTAATTAAATGTTTAAAGGCACCACAGTGAAGGGAAATGAAGTTGATGAGCACAGCCTGGCAGCAGCAGGAAACTGCTTAGATGTGTGCAGTACATCTGGCTGTGTCAGACCAGTTAAGGTTTTTACCTAACAAAACAAAGCAAAGATGTTGGCAAAGAGGCAAAGAGCTCTGCTGCAACTTGTTAGAGATTTGCAAACGGAGAGCAAAGCCTGAAAAGTGCATTACAAAACAGCACTCGGGCTTCCAAATTCTAGATGAAGTATTGAAAAATCATCTCCTCCTTCTTGAGGGAGCTGGAAATCCTCTTTCCTGTAAAGGAAGGTCTATGTTCTTTTGAGAACTAACATCCCACAGGACATTGACCACTGGGAAACCCATCACCTGCTTTTTAAGAGTCTGGATCACACGGGTATGCACCATTTGTGACCAGAGTTACCAACTGGTATGGGAGATGCAGAGAATTAAGCAGGAGGTCCACATGTTTTTCCTTTCTGTCATCCAGAAGTCAAGGGAGTTGGATAATTTGCCACTGTATGTTACTGCTCTGAGGATTAGATTTCCTGACAATAGAAGGAAGTTGTGAAATGGGCATCAAGATGATAATCTAAATATTTTGTCACCTTTACACCCCGACCTGCTGCAAATTATCACCAGCAGTAAAGAGTAGAGGCTTCATTTGAAATAGGTTACCCATGTAGGTGATACAAGCATGTAGGACCCCTGTCATAACTTGACATTCTTTCACTGTGGGTTTGTCAGAGATGGCTATGCCTGGATGGAAACGGCCAGCCAAAATATCCTAAACCTGTGTGTAATCAGCCTCGAAACTGAACTCAATTCTGGATCTGGGTTTGTAACCAGCACTGCAGTGTATACTGAGCTGGAGTCAAGCCTGGCTTGAAGGGCTCTTGAGCTGCAGGTCTGCTTGGAACATCTGATATTAAGCCTGGGTTGAGGAGCCCCTCATCTCCTCCCTGTTTGGATTAAATGTTCAGCCAGCCTAGTGTCCGACTGCAAACAGTGACTGGAAGAAGTCAACTGAGACTTCTCATGACTCTGAAAAGAGCAGCTTAAGATCGGCTATGTCCCCACCAACTAACAAAAAGGAAACACAATCCTTCTTAGGTATTGTGGGGTTCTGTAGACTCCCTCCTCCCCCCGACCCTGATAGCAATCCCTACCGATGCTGCAGAGCAGGTGGCACCGGGGAAGCTGCAGAGGGGAGCTGGACACGGGGGCTGGATTCAGGAACACAGGATTGGGATCAAAGGCAGAAGATCAAATGGAGCCCTCCCTGGACGCTGGCCATTGTAGAAGAGACAAAAAAGACCTAAACCCTCATGATCCTTCAGGTTTGTACTGAACATGATGTATATAGAACAGAATACTCTTGTTGGTCATCTGTCCTTTCCGTAACTCCCCCGAGGTGCAACCTTTAATTTCTTTGTGACCCCTCTTACTTGCTGGCACCCCCAGCGTGGCACACAGGAGCCAGCACTGGCCTTGGTCACTGTGGGAATAGGTATCAGCCAGAGCCTTTCTGCATCCCATTCCCAGGCAGTGACTGCAAACATCAGGTGTTATCACTGCCAGGAGCAAGCACTGTCTGCAGGAACACGCTGCTGACTTCAGAAAGTGCAGCCTCTTAGAAGAGACTGAGCTGTGAAGTAAAAGTCACTGAACAGAATTGGTTCTGTTTAGCTCAAACCAGGACATTGTGGCAGTGACTTCTGCAGTTCTAGTATGTATTGGGCGAGGATCTGCGTCCCCTTTTTTTTTCTTTTTTCTTTTTTTTATTTAATCTGCCACCTACAAGTTTCATTTTATGCACTCTATTTCTTGTATTAGGAAAGACAGCAGACAGTTGTTTCTTGTTCTCCATGCTTCTTGTTATTGAATAGCCCTTTATTTTGTCATTTTTTTTCAAAATAGGACTATTGCTACCTACAGTAGTCAAGATGTGGTTGTACCCTGCACTCATACACAGACTTAATGATATTTTCTGTTCCTCTCCCAGTGATTCCTAACATTCAGTTTGATTTTTTGACCTTTGCAGCGCTTCAGACAGAGCACAGAGCTGTGTATTGCATCTCTAAAGTCACGTTTGTGATCGGAGATCAGATCAGAGCCCGTTGTTCTATCAGTATCTATCTATCTGTCTATCTATCTACCTACCTACCTCCCTACCTATCTGTAAGCATTTAAGGTGAACTGAAGATGTGTTGTGCACAGGAGTCAGTAAATCACCCTGGAATGCTACTGCAAAGTTAAAACTCCCATCCTGCCGCCTCAAATCGACAAATTTAGCCAGGATGCAGAATGGTTTAATACTATTGCTTACATTAGACGAGCTCAGTAAAGTTCAGGAAAGAAATTGATTTATAGGGATGGCTTTAAGTGTCCATCTTTTTCTTCGTCATGATCCCGAAGCACTTTCTTTCGAAAGACCTTTCCCAGGCTTCTCTCTGCAAATTTGAGAGCTGTGAACCAGCTCCTTGTGTATAACCACATGGCTCCAGATCCCTGTTCTTCTCTAGTACAGTCTGGGAACACGAACCTGTTTTAGCCTAATAAGCAAACAGAAATATAACAGCTCTCCACATGTATCTTACATAGTAGGGTTTTCCTGGCCATGACCTTGATGCTGGAGGAGGTGCTTGATGCATCAAAATTCCTTATTTTGTGCAGTCAAAAACTGACATCCTTTTGTTTCCTTCCCTGCAGTATCCTCAGTCTGCAAGGTCCCCTGATGAAGAGTCAAGGAACTGACAAGAACGCAGCGGTGAAGGAAAGAGGGTTGTACATTGTCCCAGC
Organism: Apaloderma vittatum; assembly: GCF_000703405.1. Taxonomy (NCBI): domain Eukaryota; kingdom Metazoa; phylum Chordata; class Aves; order Trogoniformes; family Trogonidae; genus Apaloderma; species Apaloderma vittatum. The sequence goes on from NW_009707531.1 coordinate 27,769, forward strand.
TGGGAAAACTGGAAGTATGAAATGATACTGCCATTAACATGATGTCCTTCTGTCGTTATATCCAGCATGGAGGCCCTGGAGACTGTTGGGAAGAGGATGAAATGTAGCAGCACGGGAGCTGGGATGATAATGAAGCACCAGTCTCTCCAGGTTTGTAGATCCTGCAGTTTTTATTTTTGTGGGGTTTTTGCAGGGAGAGGAACGGAAGGGCTCACTGCATGCTGGAGATGGGGAGCTGCCTGTCTGCCTGTTGCTCTAAGCTGAGAGAAATAATGTTGACCATGATTTTGACTCTCTTGACATCTGTATTATCAGCTACGTATGCCAGTGGGATTCTCAGGGCAAAACATGACCTTCAGCTGGTGTGTGCTTGAGGTCCTTACACAACATGTAAGCAAGGCCAAACACAGCAGGGAACCAAGGCAAGAATAAGGAAGGATTGTTTTCTTTCCCTGAGCAGATTTCTTTCGAATGTGGAAGCTGTGATAGGAGCCCAGGAAAGCAGAAAAGATTCTCACTGAGCCAAATCACCTCTGGCACAGAGCTCAGTGATGTTTCTTGGCTGGCAAGATAATCTGGATCAGCTCATCGCAGCTCACAGGTCTGTGATTGTGTGCCTTCAGCCTCCACCCTCTAGCAGGAAAGGCGTAGATAGGCACAGCCAAACCTCACCTAGGAGACCTGGAGGAACGTGTGAAACGCGGGAGGTAAGGCAGACAGGTACGCGGGAAGCTGAGTCGGGGTCACTAGATGGTGCTGTTGATCTTGAAACGAGAACAGATAGCTATGAGAACGGGGACTTTCTCTCCTGAACTTGTACCCAAAGCATCCGCCCAAAATTATGGTTGACTGATAGTGTCTTACGTGTTTCCCAAATATCAGATGGACCTGCACTTCAGGCAGTGAAGCTAGAGAGATGAAGGAGTACAACAAACACAGGAAAATCGAGATATGGACAGGTGCGTGCTGTTCCTCACCCCATGGCCTCAGCTCTGCCTTAGCCTGTGGGGAACCATGGGGCATTCTTATTTTAAAGCCTGTACTGCAGGAGAAGTAGATGTGAAAACCGACCACCAGAACAGGCTACTTTTATGTGGAGTACCATGTATTCTCTCCCATCTCCACAGTCTTGGTCGCCTCTAGGTGGTCAGCGGAGCTCGTGCTCTGCTGATCATTCTGGGGTTGAGTTCATGGGATTTCCAAGCAGGGAAGTGCTGTGGGCTGGCAGCGGATGTAGTGGTAGCGCACAGCAGCAAACAACATTCCAGGGGCAGGCATTGTAGACAAGCTCATGGGGCAGAGGCATCCGGCATCACTGGCACAGAACAGGTGAAACGGTTATGGGTAGTCTCCCTTGCCTGTTTAATATACACATGGCTTATGGAGCTTTTCACCGAGACATTCCTCTCTGACACATCTCAGCCCCATCAACTCCAAATTCCTTCTCTTGGGAGGTGGTCTCACCTTTAGGACTAGCAAGGCACAGAAAGTTTTAAAGCACGTTGACTTTTAAGGCCACTTTTTTCCATGCAAAAAATCCAGAAAACAGTGCAGACGGAGAAGCAACCTGTGTCTGAGATATGCCTGGGAGCCATGGTTCCAGGGCAAGAAACAGCACCTGGGAGTGTCGATGGTTTGTGTGGCCACCTTTTTGTAGTGGGCGAGGCTACAGAGGTGGTTTCTGTGAGGAGCTTCCTCCGTATCTCGACAAGACCAGATAGTTCCAAGACCAAGCCTATAAGTGATGGAAGCGCCTCTGAGATGATGTATCTAGGAAGAGGGAAAGCTGCTGCGTGAGAGGAGAGGAGTGAGAATATCCGAGAGAAACAACTCTGCAGACACCAAGGTCAGTGAAGAAGGAGGGGGAAGAGGAGGTGCTCCAGGCACCAGAGCAGAGGTTCCCCTGCAGCACCTGGTGAAGCCCCTGGTGAGGCAGGCTGTGCCCCTGCAGCTCATGGAGGTTCACGGTGGAGCAGAAATGCACCTGCAGCCCGGGCAGGACCCCATGCTGGAGCAAGTGGATGCCTGAAGGAGGCTGTGACCCTGTGGGAAGGCTGTGCTGGAGCAGGGTCCTGGCAGGACCTGTGGCCTCTTGGAGAGAGGACCCCACACTGCTGGGTAATCTCCCTGTCCTATCTTGACCCATGAGCCTTTTGATACATTTTTTTTCTTCCTTTTCCAGCTGAGGAAGGCGGTGATGGGGCAGCTTAGGTGGGCACCTGGCATTCAGCAAGGGTCAAACCACCACATGGATCCAAACTTGCTATAAAGCAGTGTATGTGCACAGTACACAGAAGCTGGTAGAATTCAGTTGATCTGCTTATTATATGCTTTTTAAGGACTAGAGACCCTCTGTCAAGGGTTAGGACTGGATCAGCCACTAAACAACTGACAGATACTCTCTAACAACTCCTCCCTGAAAGAAAAGGGAAAGAAGGCAGAGAAAGACTTATAGATTGAGGGGGGAAGAAAAAACAATCCAAACCCAGCTTTAATAAAACAATAATTGTACTAATAAGGAAATAATGGAAATACATACAAACCTGATATTGAACTCAACTTTCCCCCGACAGCAATCCCCACTGACGCTGCAGGGCAGGTGGCACCAGCAAATCCCAGGCTCAGAGCAGAGGAGAACCTAACACAGGAGCTGGGTTTGGGAACTCAGAATCAGGATCAAAGGCAGAAGTCCTCCTTGGACACCAGCCATTGAAGAAGAGAGCTTAACCTCTGTGGTACCTCAGCTTTATACTGAATATGATGTATATGGAATGGGATACTCTGTTGGTCAGGTTTGAGTCCCCTGTCCTGTCCGTTCCTTCCTGGAAGCACAATCTTTTTACTTCCTTGCAACCCCTTTTTCCTTCACAGCACGTCCAACATGTTACACAAGATCCAGCAGTGACCTTGGTCACTACAGGAGTAAGTATAAGCAAGAGCCTTTCTGCATCCCAATCTCTGGCAGTAACTGTAAACATCAGACATGATCACTTCCAGCAGCAGACGCTGTTTGCAAAAAACACGCTGTTAAAGCGCAGCCTCTTAGAAGAGGCTGAGCTGAAAAATGAAATCACTGAACAGAATTGGTTCTCTTTAGCTCAAACTAGGACACCCTAGTTTGGTAAGGACTGTCCTGAATAGTCGCAAGGGCTGATGAAAATGTTCAGGATGCTATTTCTCCTTGAATTCCATATGGAACACAGTATTTTCCTATTTTCTTTAAAGGTGGGGTTCTAATGCTGTGACAGAGAGAGACTTCGCTGCAAGGTTCGACCTAGCGATCTGTTTGAACTTCACTCGCAGGCCCAATACACGGACTTCACTGCAAGGTTCAGACTAGCACTTTATTAGAACTTCACTTACAGGGCCAATATGTCGCTGCTGCAGGTTTTTTTGGATACAATGGAAGAATTGCAATTTGAGAAAGAAACAACAACCAACACACAGGATACACTATTACAAAACTCAGTGATTCCTGGAAAACGTACTAGTATAGATTTAAGAAGCGTGCAAGTTAGTATCAATAACAAACTTAAAGTATGCCACACGTGTCTTAGTTACGTACCCTTTCTCATGTAAGGCTTCTCAATCCCAGAAAGAATGTCCTTATCCATGTCTTGAATAAAGGCGGGGAAGAATCTCCTACAGTCCAGCTGTAAGGCTGGAAAAACTTCTCCAAATTCTACCCCAAATCTGTTTTGATGCTGTAAGGATAGGATGGGGAGGGCAGAGATATGCCTGAGGGGACTGGTCTGTCTAGAATGTTTACCTTTGGTGGTGTGATGAGACTTCCCCTCACCACTAACTGTGTGATGACTTCCTCAGTTCTCCAGTTCATGGTAACTCAGGGCTGGGTCGTTTTCACAACCCTCCTTGGGCCATCACAGTTGAGGGTCGTCAAGGCAAGACAGAGCTGAGCTAACACCTCCCTATATCTCCTCTTTGTTCACCAAAACCTGTTCTGCGGGCATCCACACAAAGGCACATCCAGGCATGAGGAGACACCTCATCCCTGCACCAAGTCATAGAACTCAAAGGGAGAAATGTCCTTCTTGCACCCTGTCTTCTTTCCTCCCTCTCTCCCCAAGTGTGGCCATGCTAAGCCAGGTTCTGCAACATCTACCTGGTGATCTGAACCTCACCTGCATGTGAAAAAAGAACAAGTTTGCAATTTTGATATATTATTTCTAAATGAAAATTGTTGTATTATTTCTAAATGAAAATTAACTGTCCCACACACAAGACTTGATCATTTATGCCGAATGGTTAGATCCTGTGTCTGTTGGTACGGCTTTTAGACTATTTAAGGGGAAAAAGGGGAAGAGTGGAGTGGAGTACAAAATCCAGGCCACCTCAAGTGTTACTGTTGTGACTCTGGTGGTGCAGACGGCTCCCCAGCTGCATTGCGATGGCAGCCCCAGTCAGCAGTGTATTCTTGTTGTAATTAGCAGTGCAACGAGCTGGGACAATCTGGCACTTCCTGATTGTGCCTAGGGGAGCAGTGAGTTGAGACAACCTGGTTCCTTCATGTCCTGGCCACAAGCACAGCCAGCTGGGATGATTAGGCACTCCCTAGCCACACCTGAAACTCCTGGTGCCTGGTAAACATACCCAAAACTCCTGCCCGGCTTGTAGCCCGCTCTGACCGTGTCAAGACTGCCTGACAGGAACAGTGGCTATGATGAAAGAGTACTGACCAAAGTCAATCATCTTGTGACCCTATAAATACTGATCTCGAGAGGCCCTTTGAGCTCTCCAGGATCGCAACGGGCTGTGACCTGAGATCTCCCCTTTGAGCTGGGACACATTTAGGACGGATTTTTCGTGATGTTCAAGGTAGATTTCACGATGTAACTAAGACTGTCCATGGGTAAAAGCCGACAAAGGGAAAAAGCTGTCTGCTGGCAAAAGCCAATGAAGGGAAAAACGAATAATTCACTATAATTAGATTTAATGAAATTTCAAAGATCATTAGATAACAAAAATTCGTTATCTGCAGAAAAAGAAATATCATAATTATAGGTTAACTTCTACATCTGTGTGTGTGTGTGTGTGCATGTTATTTGATTTAGGAAATTTTGCTGAATCTTTAACTAAATCACTGTGTTGCTCATAACAGATTATTGATTATTGCCTGCTTAAACATTGCTAGAAAATCATACAATCTAATATTATGGTTCATTGTAACTGTTAATAAACGTTAAATTGCTGCTACCTCCAAGTTACATAGGACCCATAGTATCATGCTGAACCAATACCACTGAAATCCCTACACCCAATTCCTTTAGACATGAACCACTGACCAAGCCTAGAACTAAGTCTGGATCCAGCCACACCCAGGAGAGAGCAAGGGGGTCCATTCCGAACCTTGTGACTCAAGAGGAGGGAGTCCCTTACCTCTTTTATCCCTGATCTCTGTGTAAAAGCCGTTCTACCCCAATTCCAACTCGATTTCCCTTTGTATGTTTCTTCCATGTAGTAATACAGTGAACCTTGCTATTGAATTCTGCTAAGTCACACTTTTAAAAATTCATATTAAAAAATCACTTTTGTTAATACCTCTGGTGGTGATTCTTTAACTGATCTAAATCTTTCCTGTGTGACAAATTGGCACAGCCAGTGGGATCCTAAACCGGGATTCTGCGACAAGTGATTTAAGTGATTTAAAATACCCCTCCATGACAGACACTAACACCCGTGTAATTTATCTGTGTAACTTGTTTCCTGTCATTGCTGTGACGCCTGAGTGCCTCCCTTGTGGACATCCTGGCTTGTCTGTCCTTTCTCCCTTTTAGGGAGAAATCAGGCCCTAATATGAGAAGAATCCCTCAAAGGCCATATGCAAGAATGCAGAAGAGATGGAGCAGTGCCAGCCCGTGCTGTCGTAAGCCCCTAGGACAGGTCGTCAGCCTCCCGTGGCTCCTATTCCAGTATGCAGCTTTCTCCAGGGCTGAAGGATCTCCTGATGCAGACTTTTACGCTGCCCTGCATAAATACTGTGTTACAGGCAAAGCAGGGGATGGAACAGGCAGTACGTCAAAGAAGAAGGACGAAGATATTTCCAGTGTCCACCCATGGCAGGGTCAGCAGTAAAAAGCAGACTGCAGGGAAGAAAGAAGGCAATAAGGTAAGGATCGTCTTCCATCACATCTCCCTGCCCTGAGCTGGCTGCAAACCCACCTGGAAATGGAGGGAAATTATAACTCAAGAAGAAATCTTCTCAAAGCAATCCCGCAGGGCAGCGCAGCTCTCATTTAGGGCACGGGCTGGCCTGACAGCTCTGTCCTCGCTGCCACTGCACTCCTGGAACAGTGTCCTGCTCCTGCTGCCAGGTGCTGCTCATGGTAACAACGGTAGCGGTGTCCTAATGGTAATGGCCAGCACCTCCCTTGTGCTGGCTCACGACGGCTGCAGCCAGTGGTTATGTCAGGTTAAAGTGAAGTATTTGGATTTTCAGGTTAGCAAGTGGTCTTTCTGATATCAAGAAAGGGTGAGTGTTTTGATGCCATTTAAGATTTTTTTAATTTGGGACAGATCTCACTGAGTGGTGAAAGGCGGAGGAGCCTGGTGAAGAGGTTGTGTGACAGCCATGGGGCTGAAGATTATGTCAGCGCGTAAACTAAGATTGCAGAGGAAATCTTTATTGTGTCTGTAGCTTCTGATTGCTTGACTGCAACTGGGCTGTGGTTTTAATCCTGTTCAAAATGCAATTTCCTAAGTTTTGTAAAAGCTTACTAAAAAGAGAATTCCATTAAGGAAAACCATGTTGGCTCTGATTTCTTCCTCAGTTCTCCCTGTACAGCTATTTCTAAATCATTTGTAAGCTTTTCCAGCTATGCTGAGTATTATATAGTGCAGAGTTGAGCAGAGTAAAATGATCGATATTGTAATGGACTTCTCATCCTAGTACATGACAGAAATAATAAATGTCATGATATATGACAGCCCTTCTAAAGCCCCATGGAGCCAAATGAGACACAGCAAGCATATATCTCCTACTTCCTACCCCTGTTTCGCTTCTCTGTGTCCTTTGTTTCCTCCCACATCTATTTCCTCAGTAATGGAAGACTGTAATTGAATTAAAGGCAACTCTGTGCGCATGAGAACAGGCTGTGGCTGCACCACTCCCCTCTGGCAGACCTGGGTGGACTTCTGTAACCGCAGTCTGCTTTGTGAGCCACTTGATGCCACGTGGAGCAGCGTTTGGGGTGGTTTTGACCAGTAGCCATGTCCTCCTGCGGGCGCCACACCAGGTAAATGCACACGCAAAGAGCTGCAGCCTCTTTACCATGTAGTGCTCACCTTCCCACTCCGGTCTGCTTGGCATTCGGGTTATACCAGAACTTCATTTTAAATTTTGATGCTAGTTCCCGTTTTCAAGGCAAATGAAAGAGATGTCTCACCTGCATCTGTACGGCTCGTCTTGGCTGAGATGTCTGATCGATTAACGATGCCCTTTTTCTGCCAGTGACGATGGCTTCCACACTCCGTGGGTTTTCCTGCCTCCGCCACTTCACAAATCCCCGTGCCTATCGTCTCTGTACTGCACTGCTTTCGTGGGTTTGAGCTAAAACCCAGTCCTATTTAGTGATTTTTACTTTTCAGTTTTAGTTTCTTCTAAAAGGCTGCACTTTCTGAAGTTAGCAGCATGTTTTCGTAGACAGTGCCTGCTACTAGCAGTGATAACACCTGATGTTTACAGTTACTGCCTGGCACTGGGATGCAGACAGGCTCTTGCTTATATTTATTCCTATAGTGACCAAGGCCACGGCTGGCTCTTGTGTGCCACGCTGGGGGTGCCGGGTAGTAAAGGGGGGTCACAAGGAAGTAAAAGGTTGTACGTCCGGGGGGTAATAGACAAGACAGGTGACCAACGGAAGTATTGCATCCCATATACGTCATATTTAGTATAAATTGAGTGATCACGAGAATTCCTCTCCTTCTTTCTTTGCCCTCTTCTGCAATGGCCGGCGTCCAGGAAGGACTCTGTCCGATCTCCTGCTTTTGATCCGGATCCTGAGTTCCCGAATCCAGCTCCCTGTATCCAGGCGGGCCGCCGCCGCTAAGCCTGGGGTTTCCCCAGTGCCTCCTGCTCTGCAGCATCAGTGGGGATTGCTATTTGGGGGACGGAGTCGGGTTTGATATCGGGCTATTATCTATAGTTGTATATAGTTCTTTACTTTTATCATTCCACTATTATTTTCTATTATTATTGTTTCATTAAAGCTGTAGTAGTTTTTTTCTTCTCTAACCCAAAAGTCTCTCTGCTTCATTCCCTTTTCCTTCCCATTTGTGGGGGGAAGAGGGGGTTAGAGAGCGTCTGTCCGTGTTAGAGGCCAGCCCAGCCTTAACCCACGACAACTGCCAAGCTGCCACTCCTCCTACGTTGAGGGCCACCCTTAGAAGTAATTACTTCTTAAAGATAATAAGAAATGAACCAAACCAAAGGTTAGAAAATTAAATATACGCTGTTCCTTCCCTGTCCCTGGTTTCCTAGGGAAATTTTAAGTGGAGTAAATAGGAAAGGTGGTTCATGACACTTAAACAATCACCCTGCTCTCCTCTTTGGTGACTTTGACATCCATCAGGGTGTTATTTCTATACACACATTGCACAGGTTGCAAAATGCAAGAATGTTGTTTTTTCTGGTTTTGCATAAATACTTATCACATACTACCAGTGTGTCACCTTATATTTAAGTGAAGAGAAGAGCTGGTAGGAAGATGTGAAGAGAAATAGAAAATTAACTCCAGTAATTTCAACTTGCATCAGCATTTCCAAATCGTCTGTAATTAGTATTGGTTAAACATTAGCAAACTGGCCCAAACTGCAGAGAGAGCCCTCGCAGCGTGACCTGTGTCAGTGTCACGGCGAGCGGGGTGCTGGACCAGATGGCCTCCAGAGGTGCCTTCCAGCCGAAATCATCCCGTGACTCTAAGAGGGCTCTCACAGCAGCCCAAATCCCCCATCCTCACTCACGTGGTAGCCCGCACTGCTGTTTATTCCTATACCTTGCTTTCACACACGAGTCAATTTTGTTATTACTGTATTTTAGTTCACCCGCGGCGATCCACTTGACACTGCAGCATACAATCTGCTTTAACATTAAAAGGATTGTAGGTGACTGCATCCTGGTGACCCCATAGCTCAAATTAGCCCCGTTTGGAAAACTAATTGTATCATGTAAACAGGAGACTTGACTGACCAAAAGAAGTTTAATGTATAACCCGTGGAACTGTATTTACTGTTTTTCGAAGGGATGAGCTTTGCAGGAGAGTGAGAAAGGTGAATGCCACATTTTGACAGGTAAGATTCATTCTGCTGCTGTGTCAGTTCTTTTTCTATTTCATTTCGTCTCATTTTCAGCAACAGAATTTAATGTATTTCCTTTATGAATGTGAATGTAGGTATTATGAGTATGAGTTACACATCGTATTTGAGAGGTCCTGGCAGTCTGG